>NW_024090955.1:0-25418 GCF_014356525.2 Nilaparvata lugens | reverse complement strand
CCTGGGTCCGGATCGGCCGCGGAGTTGCGGGAAAGGCTTTTCCTGGCCTTCCCAGACGTCCTCTTGCGATCCCGCACTGGACTAGTGCGCTGCGGCGGCCAGCACTCTGGACTTTCCTAAGTCCTACTGGCGGGCACCAGCTGTCCTCCTGGGGTCCGGATCGGCCGCGGAGTTGCGGGAAAGGCTTTTCCTGGCCTTCCCGGACGTCCTCTTGCGATCCCGCACTAGACTAGTGCGCTGCGGCGGCCAGCACTCTGGACTTTCCTAAGTCCTACTGGCCGGGCACCAGCTGTCCTCCTGGGGTCCGGATCGGCCGCGGAGTTGCGGGAAAGGCTTTTCTGGCCTTCCCAGACGTCCTTTCCCGCCTCGATGTCCCACTGGTGGCCTACCAATGGGGAGTCAGGTTTCGACCAAACCTGACGTGTTGTCGTTGGTCGAAACTGGCAACCCGTCGTCCAAACAGGTTAAATGTCGTTCAACACTCGCCCAAACGAGTGTAGAGCAGTGGAGTTCACTGTGTGAGAGGCTAATCGACTTTAACTCGACACAACTCCCGGGCGCTGAAGGAATCGGAGTTCACTTAGTACTGGTGTACTGTGACGTTGCTAGCTGCTCGCTGCTTCCTTCTCACCTCTCTCGACCGCTCGACTTGGCTCTCCAAACTCGACTGCCTCCTGCTGGCCTTTCTCGAGCCTCCCCCAGTGACCGAGAGGGAGGGGAGAGAGGATGCGCAGCATCGCTGAGCGTAGGCCAGTGGCTGGCTTGAACGTTGACCCCTCAGATTCTATGAAAGATAGCTGAGCGTCGAATAAATGAGCCCTAAATTCAATTCCTTTCTCTAGTTACGATATACATCGTGACACACTGTTCCTACTAAGGGAAGGGGGGGGGAAAAGAGAGGGGGAGGAGAGGGGGGGGGAGGATGGAAGGGGTAAACGGTAGACAGAATGCCCCAAATGCCTGAGTACATTCTGCCGCCTCTCCGCCGGTCAACATAGACCGAACATAAACTGGGCGCCAGGTTGGTTCCTCGCCAACCGGTGGTGATGCGTCGGCACCATCGGAGAAATGAGCAAGCTACCCGGCCAGATCCTAGCCTAGCTTCAGGAAAGATCTTGAAGACCTGCGCCGTGCTTTCGCACTGCGTTGAGACGCGTTCGCACACTGCAAGAGACCGCCGTGCTTCCGCACTGCGATGGGGGACGCCGTGCTTTCGCACTGCAAGAAGCGCCGTGCTTTCGCACTGCAAGGACTGCCGTGCTTCCGCACTGCAATGGGGGACGCCGTGCTTTCGCACTGCAAGAGGCCGCCATGCTTCCGCACTGCGATGGGGGACGCCGTGCTTTCGCACTGCAAGAAGCGCTGTGCTTTCGCACTGCAAAGGACCGCCGTGCTTCCGCACTGCAATGGGGGACGCCGTGTTTGCACACTGCAAGAGGCCGCCGTGCTTCCTCACTGCGATGGGGGCGCCGTGCTTCCGCACTGCAAGAAGCGCGTGCTTTCGCACCAAAGGACCGCCGTGCTTCCGCACTGCAATGGGGGACGCCGTGTTTGCACACTGCAAGAGGCCGCCATGCTTCCGCACTGCGATAGGGGACGCCGTGCTCTCGCACTGCCAGGAGGGGCGGGTAACACAAAAAACGAGGTGAACAACACCTCAGACAGGTTCTGGAACCTAAATAACATTGCAAGGAAACGCCGTGCTTCCGCACTGCAATGAGTCGCCGTGCTCTCGCACTGCAAAAATAAGGACGCGGTGCTTGCGCACTGCAAAAGGACGCCGTGCTTTCGCACTGCCAGGGGCGCCGTGCTTCCGCACTGCCAGGAACGCCATGCTTTCGCATCACGAAAAAGGACGCCGTGCTCCCGCACTGCAGAGTTGCTGGTTTCCACACTGCCGAGGACGCCATGCTTCCGCACTGCAGATGAGAGTCGCGGTGCTCTCGCACTGCCAGGAGGGGCGGGTAACACAAAAAACGAGGTGAACAACACCTCAGACAGGCTCTGGGAACCTAAATAACATTGCAAGGGAAACGCCGTGCTTCCGCACTGCAATGAGTCGCCGTGCTCTCACACTGCAAAAATAAGGACGCGGTGCTTGCGCACTGCACAATGAACGCCGTGCTTTTGCACTGCCCGGGGCGCCGTGCTCCCCACTGCCAGGAATGCTATGCTTTCGCATCGCGAAAAGGACGCCGTGCTCCCGCACTGCAGAGTTGCCGGTTTCCACACTGCCGAGGACGCCGTGCTTTCGCACTGCAGATGAGAGTCGCGGTGCTCTCGCACTGCCAGGAGGGGCGGTAACACAAAACACGAGTGAACAATACCTCAGACAGGTTCTGAGAACCTAAATAACATTCCAAGGGAAACGCCGTGCTTCCGCACTGCAATGAGTCGCCGTGCTCTCGCACTGCAAAAATAAGGACGCGGTGCTTGCACACTGCAAAAGGAACGCCGTGCTTTCGCACTGCCCGGGGCGCCGTGCTTCCGCACTGCCAGGAACACTATGCTTTTGCATCGCGAAAAGGACGCCGTGCTTCCGCACTGCAGATGAGAGTCGCGGTGCTCTCGCACTGCCAGGAGGGGCGGGTAACACAAAAAACGAGGTGAACAACACCTCAGACAGGCTCTGAGAACCTAAAAACATTGCAAGGGAACGCCGTGCTTCCGCACTGCAATGAGTCGCCGTGCTCTCGCACTGCAAAAATAAGGACGCGGTGCTTGCGCACTGCAAAAGGAACGCCGTGCTTTCGCACTGCCCGGGGCGCCGTGCTTCCGCACTGCCAGGAACGCTATGCTTTCGCATCGCGAAAAGGACGCCGTGCTCCCGCACTGCAGAGTTGCCGTGTTTCCACACTGCCGAGGACGCCGTGCTTCCGCACTGCAGATGAGAGTCGCGGTGCTCTCGCACTGCCAGGAGGGGCGGGTAACACAAAAAACGAGGTGAACAACACCTCAGACGGTTCTGAGAACCCAATAACATTGCAAGGGAAACGCCGTGCTTCCGCACTGCAATGAGTCGCCGTGCTCTGCACTGCAATGCCGGGCTTTCACCGCATGGCCGTGTTTTCGCACTGCCTTGCTTCGCCGTGCTTTCGCACTGCATGTGCCGTGCTTTCGCCCTGCATGCCGTGTTTTCACACTGCCTGCTTCGCCGTGCTTGCACACTGCATGTGCCGTGCTTTCGCACTGCCTGGCCGTGTTCCACACTGCCTTGCTTCGCCGTCTTGCGCTGCATGGCCGGCTTTCGCACTGCATGGCCGTGTTCTCACACTGCCTTGCTTCGCCGTGCTTGCGCACTGCAAGTGACCGGCTTTCGCACTGCGGGCCGTGTTTCCACTGCCTTGCTTCGCCGTGCTTGCGCACTGCATGCGCCGGCTTTCGCACTGCATGCCGTGTTTTCACACTGCCTTGCTTCGCCGTGCTTGCGCACTGCATGTGCCTGGCTTTCGCACTGCATGGCCGTGTTTTCACACTGCCTTGCTTCGCCGTGCTTGCGCACTGCATGTGCCGCTTTTCGCCTGCATGTGCGCGGGCTTTCGCACTGCATGTCCGGGCTTTCGCCCTGCATGGCCGTGTTTTCACCTGCCTTGCTTCGCCATGCTTGCGCACTGCAGTGCCGGTCTTTCGCACCTGCATGGCCGTGTTTTCACACTGCCTTGCTTCGCCGTGCTTGCGCACTGCATGGGCCGGGGCTTTCGCCCTGCATGGCCGTGTTTTCACACTGCCTTGCTTCGCCGTGCTTGCGCACTGCTGGCCGGGCTTTCGCCCTGCATGGCCGTGTTTTCACACTGCCTTGCTTCGCCGTGCTTGCGCACTGCATGTGCCGGGCTTTCGCCCTGCATGGCCGTGTTTTCACACTGCCTTGCTTCGCCGTGCTTGCACCTGCATGTGCCGGGCTTTCGCCCTGCATGCCGTGTTTTCACACTGCCTTGCTTCGCCGTGCTTGCGCACTGCATGTGCCGGGCTTTCGCCCTGCATGGCCGTGTTTCACACTGCCTTGCTTCGCCGTGCTTGCGCACTGCATGTGCCGGGCTTTCGCCCTGCATGGCTGTTTCACACTGCCTTGCTTCGCCGTGCTTGCGCACTGCATGTGCCGGCTTTCGCCCTGCATGGCCGTGTTTTCACACTGCCTTGCTTCGCCGTGCTTGCGCACTGCATGTGCCGGCTTTCGCCCTGCATGGCCGTGTTTCACACTGCCTTGCTTCGCCGTGCTTGCGCACTGCATGTGCCGGGCTTTCGCCCTGCATGGCCGTTTTCACACTGCCTTGCTTCGCCGTGCTTGCGCACTGCATGTGCCGGGCTTTCGCCCTGCATGGCCGTGTTTTCACACTGCCTTGCTTCGCCGTGCTTGCGCACTGCATGTGCCGGGCTTTCGCCCTGCATGGCCGTGTTTTCACACTGCCTTGCTTCGCCGTGCTTGCGCACTGCATGTGCCGGGCTTTCGCCCTGCATGGCCGTGTTTTCACACTGCCTTGCTTCGCCGTGCTTGCGCACTGCATGTGCCGGGCTTTCGCCCTGCATGGCCGTGTTCTCACACTGCCTTGCTTCGCCGTGCTTGCGCACTGCATGTGCCGGGCTTTCGCCCTGCATGGCCGTGTTCTCACACTGCCTTGCTTCCGTGACTACTCACCTACGGCTTGACCCAAGCCCGTTGCCCGTCCGGGAGGCGCACTCGGATCCTCGGACGGCCGGCGCGAGGGCGCCTTCCGGGGCGGAAGGATTGGTGGGTGACCTTCCTCACCGTAGGCCGATCCCCAATGGTGATTAGGGCAAGGCCTCGTCCGCAGTCGGTGGTAGATAGGCGAACTGCCGGCGGCAATGATGAGTCTTCCTCTTCGTCCTCAGAGGAGAGTTCGAAGACCTCGGATTCGTCCGGGTGGACGGTAGCGGCGGGACAGGGGGGTGACAATGGCTGGCTGCTGGTAACAGGGAAGCAGCTGGAACCCCCTGGAAGTTCGCGGGGTTCGGTGGAGGCTGCTCCCCAAGCCTCAGTGAGTCCCCTTTCTCGCACCCAAACTGGGGTAGGGGCAGTCGGGGTCGCAGTCGTTGTTATGGCGAAAGGAGGGGTCGCGGGGCGGACAGCCTCCTCAGAGGTCCCGTATGCGGGTGAGATTGAGAAGCCCCCGCCTCCTCCCTCGAGTAAGGCGTCTTCATCCTCCGTGGGGACCTCGGGACCTCCATAGGGGTATCAGCGACTGTAGAGGACGATGGCAGTGGAGTGTCGGCCCGAACCGGACTAGGAAGAGGTTGGTGAGCAGGCTGGGTCACCGTGACTACGATGTTGCGGTCGCGGCTCGTCCGCAGAGCGGGGAACTCCTCGAACAGCTCCCTGGAGGCAGCCTCTACCATGCTATCTACCGGCGGAGTCCGCTGCTGGAGGAGCCGGAGTAGCTGTTGACCTATGATACGCTCCGATTGCCACCGGGTGAGGCCTTCCCGGTTGTGTTGGAACACTGCACCTCCCATCCGGTGATGCGGCGCAGTCTCTTCACCTGGCAATACTTGGCCATGATGGCATGGATGGCCTCATATCGTCTGCCGAAGTCTTGTGGCCGGGGTCTAAGATGGTGGTAGTAGCCTCTTTCCTGTTCACCACTGCCAGGGCAATACCTCCCCCCCGAATTAGAGGAAACCCGAGGAGAGTGTCTCTCTTTAAGTTCCTCAACACCTCCCGAAGTCCTTCAGGGGTTCGGTTCGCGTGTCGGGTGCGCAACGCCTGAAAAGGCGTGAACCTCGCCTTCTCGGTCACCGACAGCCGCTCCATCTCCCGCAGCACCTGATCCGTAAAGCAGGCCCGGAAAGACGGCATTTTCTCCTCTCTTTTTTTTCAAAAAAAAAAGAAGTGGTCGTTGAGAGGACTCGAAGACGTAGACAGGGAGGAAGATAAGAAGTGGTGATGAGTGATGTTAAAAGAGAGCAGTTGATGATGGCGTTGACCAAGTTTGGAGATAATAAAAAAAAACACAAGTCTCACAACTCCAGGAAAAGCACCAAAAAAAAAGAACTAGAATTCGGAGATGTTATTTGAAGTGAAAAATGATGAAAGAAATAAAGATGCAAATCAAAAAGTCACTAGTAATAAGGTCGCTTTACTATAGCCTGTCACCCGATGTTGCCTACTCGGTAGCTTACAACGGACTGACTAAGTGAAGTTTGAGAAGCAACCATAAACGGGGAAAAACAGGAATAAACGGGAATTATTAGATTGCATAAAATGAAAAACAATGCAGGATCGGACGAGAATAATCTGTTTAGTAGACAAAATAAATTGATTATTTTATCTTATCGCTATGCGTCGACCGCTCAACAGGCACGTAGCACTGAAATTCAGATTTAACTGGCAGAACGGTATAATAGGAAAAATGCTGTTTCTCGATGCCAATTCCTATATGAGATGATGACAAGCCTTTTCTCATAAAATTCCTTATTAGAATTATATTATTGAAGATAGAAATATAGCCATAGAAAATGTCTACAAGCACAGGCCGTGGGAAACTCGGACCTGTCTACTGAACGTGACTAAATCACAATTAAAACAATAGCACAATAAAGCATAGACTACTGTAATACCAATACAGCTCCAGTTTCTTTCAAAACGAGATGAATTTGAAATAATGAAATAATGAAGATTTTATTTCAGTAAAATCACTTTATGGATATTTTCATTTTCAATAAAATATTGGAGAGAGATTGATCAAAATTGAAACCAACAAAAACGATTGTAGTACACTATGACTTACAATCACACGCAACTTATTCAAATGCCATGAATAATCGGTTGCCTATTACATGCAACTTATTCAAATACCATGAATAATCGGTTGCCGATCACACACAACTTATTCAAACACCATGAATAATCGGTTGCCTAATCACACGCAACTTATTCAAATTCCATGAATAATCGGTTGCCTAATCACACGCAACTTATTCAATACCATGAATATCGGTTGCTACATAATATACTTCTATCCACAGAAAAATAACTCCTGTTATTTTCTGTATCGTAATACATTTATTACCACGGACCCAAGCAATTATCGCCGGCTTTATTTTATGATCAAAATAAATATTCAATCCAAAACCTCATGGACAAATAATATTATTCAGAAAAAATCTGACAATTAATTTCCTCCAATGTTAATTATCGTTATACAGTTCACAAATTGTGGACGACAACATGATAAATGAAATAATTCAAATTCCATCTCTTTGACCCGTGCTTGGCAAGGGGAATTGGATTAAGAGCTCTGAGACAATAAGATGGCGATATAGTTGGAGATGAAAATAAAAGCAACAATAATTTTTCGACTTTACAGAAAAAGCCTAGAAACCGCTTATCTGTTTTAATTGAACTAGGATGGTTGAGTTGCCATTCAGCTTAATTTCGACTCTGTTAAAACAGGACCATTTACTCGAAAGAAAATTGTTATGAATGCTACCTTTAAATATAGGCCTAATGTTCACATATTTCTCTGAATCGAGAAATAATTATTTCATGCTCCAATATCAGGCTAGTTTCAACTATTCCAATGCTATCAATTATCTCAAACCCCATAAATAAACGGGCTATATTTCCAAATATATTTTCCTCCAAATTTTAGGTATTATTTCTCCTCCTGGTCACTCACCTTACTGCTGCTGTTGAATTACTCTTCCTCGATACTCCATCAGCCGAGTGGGCAGCGACACCCGGCTTACTCGATTCCTCCTGCCGTCACCGCTCTCCTCCACACTGGCTCCTCCATCATTGTCCTCTCCGCCGTCGCGGGCGGCTCGCATTCCGCTGCCGTCCTCTCCATCTTCCTCCTCTTCTTCCTCGGGAAGGGGCGGCAAGATTTTTATATCCTTTACATGAACCGTCAGCATTTTACCAGCAGCTCCTTTCAGCAACACTACAGAGGCGCTCAACATTTTCTCTACCTCATAAGGCCCAGAAAATTTTGGAGCTAGCTTAGCCGCAAACTGGTTCACTCCAGACGAGAGATGATAATCCCTCTTGTACACCAACTGGCCCGTCCTTAGTTCCAGTGGTCTTCGCCTAAGATTATAATACCTCCTGGTATTATTATAGGCCTCGTTTAGATTATCTAAAACGAGCTTCTGTGCACGTTTCAGTACTTGCAACCTCCTCAGCTGGGCTGCTCGACTCGTGCCTCCATCCTCCTGTCGAGGATCGTCTTCCTCCTCACCACAAGCATCTCCTGGTGCTCTCAACTCTCTTCCGAAGTTGAGGAAGGCAGGAGTATACTTAGTGCCTACATGCACTGCTGTATTCATGGCGAAACAAAATTCCTCCACATAGCGATCCCAATCCGCATGGTGCTCGCCCACATAGAGCTGTATCATAGTCTTCATGACTCTATTAACCCTCTCCGTAGGGTTGCAGCTCGGTGTGTAGGGTGGGGTATAGAATAATGTGATGCCATTCTCCTTACAGTATGACTTAAAAAGTCTACTTGTATACTGTGTTCCATTGTCACATATAAGCAGCTTCGGCACCCCAAATTTGGTGACGACTAGCTCCCTCAAAGCTCGCGCTACGGCATTGCTGTCTGCCTGAGCTAGCGGCCGAGCTTCCGTCCACTTCGTGAACTGGTCCTGAAATACCACCAGGTATTTATTCCCCCTTTTCGAGCGAGGTAACGGACCTACAATATCGGTGCTAACAGTCTCCCAGGGTCGCACCACCTTCCTCTGGCTGTTCATCTGTCCGTATGGAGGCCGCTGCTCCACCTTATGCTTCATGCACGTCTCACAGCGCCTCACATACTTCGCGACGTCCGCATACAGCCCGGCCAATAATAGCGACAGGCTATCCGGTGATAAGTCCGGAATACTCCTTGATGGCCCGCTGTCGGGGCATCGTGGCTCTGCTGAAGTATCTCCCTCCTAGCACCTCTCGGAATACATAGCTTCCAGCCATCACTCTCCGGCGCATCAGGAGGTTGTTGACGGGCCCATATGTGACGATACAACGCCTCACCCCTTACCATATAGTCGGGGTATTTCTGTGGATGATGGAGTAGATTGTTCTTCATCCTCCTTATCCATCTGTCGTCTTCCATGACGATGGCGGCTACCGCTCCTGTGGGCTCCTCCTGACCTTCCTGTGGACTTGCCGGCACGTCGCCTCCTGGCAACGCTCGTGAGAGAGCATCCGGGACCACGTTTAGCTTCCCTCTTCGATACTTGATGACCAAGTTATATTGCTGCATCTCTAAGGCCCACCTTGCTAGCCTTCCTGTCGGGTTAGGGATAGCTCTAAGCCACTTTAGAGCCTGGTGATCAGTAATCACTGTAGTCTCATACCCCTCTATGTACGGCTTGAATTTTCTCAGGGCGAAAATCACAGCCAGGCACTCCTTTTCGGTGGTAGAATACCTCAGCTCGGCCCCCTTGAGCCCTCTGCTTGCGTAGGCGATGACCTTCTCCTCTCCATCGACCTCCTGAGTAAGCACAGACCCTAGTCCATACTCAGAGGCATCTGTCTGGAGCGTGAACGGTAGTTCAAAGTGAGGATATGTGAGCACTGGAGATCTAGTGAGAGCCCCTTTATCTCCTGGAAAGCTCTCTCCTCTTCTGGTCCCCAGTGCCACTTCACTCCTACCTTCAGCAACCGGTGAAGAGGTGTTGCAAGGTCCGAAAAATTCGGGACAAACCTCCTATACCAGGACGCCAACCCCAGGAAACTCCGGAGCATCCTGAGCCGCTGCGGAGTTGGGAACTCGTTTACCGCTCTCACCGTCTCAGGATCAGTCCTGAGTCCTTGCTCCGTCACTATGTGTCCCAAGTAGCGTAGCTCTCGCTTCAAGAACTGACATTTCTCTTGATTGATTATCAAGCCAGCTTCTCTCAGCCTACTGAACACTCTAGCTAGGTTCAGCATGTGAGCCTCCATCGTTTCTCCTAGAACGATGACGTCGTCTAGGTAAGCAAAAGCACAAGGCTCCAATTCCGGCCCAATTACTCGGTCTAGGAGGCGCTGAAATGTAGCTCCAGCCGAGTGTAGACCAAAGGGCATCATCCGGAACTGGAACAGCCCTCTTCCAGGAACCGTAAACGCTGTAAGCTGCTTACTCTGCTCCTCCAACGGTACTTGCCAGTAACCGCTCTTCAAGTCGATTGAAGAAATGTACTTGGCATTCCTCAATCTATCCAAAATGCCTGTCATATTCGGCAAAGGATATGCATCTCGTTCAGTGAGTGCATTAATCTGCCGGAAATCGATACAAAACCGCATCTTTCCATTAGCCTTCTTCACCAAGACGATTGGTGAACTCCCGGGCTACTGCTCGGCTCAATGACCCGCTGATCGAGCATACTGTCCACCTCCTCGTTTATCACCGCTTGCATAAGCGGGTTACGAGGATACGGACGTTGTCGGAACGGCTCAGCTCCTTCCTTCAGCCTGATTCTATGAACCAGGAGGTGAGTCGCACCTGGCACATCTCTGAATTTTATCAGCTCCGTCTCCAGGAATTTCTCGAACTCCTCCCTTTCTGAAGCGACTGCTGCCACCTGTCCCACTAAAGCCGGAGGTAATATCATCCTCCTCTGCCTCAAATCGAGTTTTGCTTGAATCGCTCTTAAATGACTTAATCCCAAAATCATTTCGGATTCTAACTCATTGATCACTGCCACTCTCCAGTAGACTCGTCTACTACACACCTCGGCAGTCAGCTTCAGCTCCTCCACTACGGGAAGCTTTTCTCCAGTCACCAAGATCGGTTGATGACTAATTGGTTTCACCTGGCAATCGCCAGACTCCTTCAGTCGCCTTGCTGCCTCTCCAGAGACATAGGACGACTCGGCCCCGGTGTCGACCAGTGCATTCAGCCAGACATCTCGGACAGAAGCGTGTCTCCTGAGGCTGTGGACACCTCCTTGCCTCTCTATCGGGGCTGCACCGGACTTCACCTCTCTTCCTCTGGCCTTCGCAGCTTTCTGGGTAGTTGTAGCACTCTTCTCCCTGAGTTGAGGCTCCCATTCCGCCGTGCGTGCGCGGGTGTCGATTTTCACCCTGTGCTCCTGCAGGAACTCCATGCCGAATAAAAATTGGGGGATAATCTTCCATGATCGTCATCACTGTGGGAAGAATTTCTTGGCTGACTTTCAGGTTGATCTCCACCTTTCCATACAGCCGCGCCGCGGTTCCATTCGCCAGAATCGCGCCTCTCTCTGTCGCAGTTCTCCTTGCACATCCAGCTGCCTCTAAGCTCGCAAACGTTGCCAAGCTTAAGTAGTTGGACTCAGCTCCTGTATCGAGTAGAGCTCGATACTGGTGGCCAGCTACCTCGACTGTGGTATACAGTCTGTTGTCGAACTGCGACTCCGGTTCCAATTGGAGTTGGTTCCTAGTTCTCACCACTGCGGCTTTGTCTGTCGCCCTCTTCTGATCCTTCTCACAGGTGCAACCGGGACGAGGTTTTCTACAGCCCACGCAGAGAGAAATCTCAGGGCATTCCGACCTCCAGTGACCCTCTTTCTTGCAATGCCAGCAGGTAGGTCCTACTGGAGTCGGCTCCACTCGCCGTTGTGAAGTTGTAGGCTCTGGCTCGGGGCGTGCTTTCACAGGTTTACGAACCTCTTCCTGTTTCACAGTCCTCTGCCGCTGTTGAGCACTCTTCTCCTCCGACTTTATCCTCTCATACTGCCTGGCCAGCTTGAGTAGATCGTCCACGGAATAGATTTCAGCTTCCCTAATGTACAGCTTGTACCGGGGTAGAAGATTCTTGTACAGCCTCTGTAGCTGGTGATTGATTGAACAATCTCCTCTTCTCCTCATGAGAGTCTGAAGTTCTTCTACGTAGTCATCGATAGCCTCGCCTTCACGCTGCCGTCGACCCAGGATTTGAGCATCCAGATCCTCCTCATAGGTTGCTGGATAATAACGGGACCGAAAGTCCATTACAAAATCGTTCCAATGCCGCCAGAACCCTCTTCGGTTCCGCATCCACAAGGAACACCTTCCCGCTAGCATTTCTGGTAGCGCCGGGAACAGCTGCTCCCCTGTCAGCCCGTAGGCTTGTTGTAACTCCTCGAGACGCTCTAGGAAGCTAGGAGCGTCTCCGTTGCCATCATATGACAACCTCCATCCTCGCACCTTATCGCACACCGTCCCTGGGTCCATAAATGGTGTATGGTGGGCTGCAGCCCGGACCGGTGAGTGCGGTGCCTGTCGTGGCCTGTACTGGTGCGCCGACGACTCCTCTGGTCGCACTAATGCAGGTCTCGCGTGATACAGTGGGCCAGCGTCCACATGCGCCGACATTGACCTCGGTGGCGCTGGCTGTATCACCGTCTCTTCAGCGGGAGGCAGCGGTAGCATCGTGAGGCATCGCTGCCGCTGCTCCGTTAACGCTCTCCGCAACTCGGAACAGGTGCCGTCTGTGGGCACCGAGTCTAGGAGTAATTCGACCGCGTCTCTGTTCCGCAATCGATACACCCATGAATGGCATGATTCGCCATCGGAGGCTGGTGAGGCCTCCTCGGGCAGCTTCCCGAGTCTGGAAGACTCCTGATGATCCTCCTCTACAGGAGGCCACAGAGACGTTGCTCCTTCCGCCTCGTGGTAACTTGTGCTAGCTCCATTGCTAGCCTGGTTCAGGTTGCTGGCTTCCTCTGCCGTCTTCCTGTGATGGTCCACAAGAACCTTCCTCAGCTCCGCCATTGTACCTGTTGTAGGTAGCCCTGCTGCTGCTGCTATGTCCACTGCTTCTTTCCGGTGGAGTTTGTAGATCCAGGACACTCCTGGATCGCTGTTATCCTCTCGCGCCTCCTGGTCTTCTCCGGCGCGACTACATTTCTCCTCTGCACTCATTGCTGGTTTTCTCCTCCTGCCTTGGGCCCCACGTTCGTGTGCCAATCTTCTGAGTAGATTTTGCCCACACCTGTCTCTATCAGAGTTCCCAGTGTCGCTCTGGGCCGGCTAAACTCAGTCGGCGACTGGGGAGGGCCGCGGCAGGGGACGGGAGTCTTGGTGGGGCGTCCGTCAACCACCCTCGCTCGGGTTGGGGTTGAAACAGGGTTTTGAGTGCTTTGGAGGAATGTTTCCCTCTTTTAGGAAAGAGGGGCCGTGCTTTCGCACTGCCAAACAGGGTTGGTCGCGGAAAGAAGGGAACAGGAACCTTGCAGTGTTAGTCGTGAGAAAGGGCTTCGTGTCGGGACTAAGTCTTAGTCCTCGGGCACCGGGTGTCTTCCCGGGGTCCGGGTTGGTTGCGGAGCTCTGGTAAAGGCTTTTCCTGGCCTTCCCAGACGTCCTCTTGCGATCCCGCACTGGACTAGTGCGCTGCGGCGGCCAGCACTCTGGACTTTCCTAAGTCCTACTGGCCGGGCACCAGCTGTCCTCCTGGGGTCCGGATCGGCCGCGGAGTTGCGGGAAAGGCTTTTCCTGGCCTTCCCAGACGTCCTCTTGCGATCCCGCACTGGACTAGTGCGCTGCGGCGGCCAGCACTCTGGACTTTCCTAAGTCCTACTGGCCGGGCACCAGCTGTCCTCCTGGGGTCCGGATCGGCCGCGGAGTTGCGGGAAAGGCTTTTCCTGGCCTTCCCAGACGTCCTCTTGCGATCCCGCACTGGACCAGTGCGCTGCGGCGGCCAGCACTCTGGACTTTCCTAAGTCCTACTGGCCGGGCACCAGCTGTCCTCCTGGGGTCCGGATCGGCCGCGGAGTTGCGGGAAAGGCTTTTCCTGGCCTTCCTAGACGTCCTCTTGCGATCCCGCACTGGACTAGTGCGCTGCGGCGGCCAGCACTCTGGACTTTCCTAAGTCCTACTGGCCGGCACCAGCTGTCCTCCTGGGGTCCGGATCGGCCGCGGAGTTGCGGGAAAGGCTTTTCCTGGCCTTCCGGACGTCCTCTTGCGATCCCGCACTGGACCAGTGCGCTGCGGCGGCCAGCACTCTGGACTTCCTAAGTCCTACTGGCCGGGCACCAGCTGTCCTCCTGGGGTCCGGATCGTCCGCGGAGTTGCGGGAAAGGCTTTTCCTGGCCTTCCGGACGTCCTCTTGCGATCCCGCACTGGACTAGTGCGCTGCGGCGGCCAGCACTCTGGACTTTCCTAAGTCCTACTGGCCGGGCACCAGCTGTCCTCCTGGGGTCCGGATCGTCCGCGGAGTTGCGGGAAAGGCTTTTCCTGGCCTTCCCAGACGTCCTTTCTCGCCTCGATGTCCCACTGGTGGCCTACCAATGGGGAGTCAGGTTTCGACCAAACCTGACGTGTTGTCGTTGGTCGAAACTGGCAACCCGTCGTCCAAACAGGTTAAATGTCGTTCAACACTCGCCCAAACGAGTGTAGAGCAGTGGAGTTCACTGTGTGAGAGGCTAATCGACTTTAACCTCGACACAACTCCCGGTCGCTGAAGGAATCGGAGTTCACTTAGTACTGGTGTACTGTGACGTTGCTAGCTGCTCGCTGCTTCCTTCTCACCTCTCTCGACCGCTCGACTTGGCTCTCCGAACTCGACTGCCTCCTGCTGGCCTTTCTCGAGCCTCCCCCAGTGACCGAGAGGGAGGGGAGAGAGGATGCGCAGCATCGCTGAGCGGTAGGCCAGTGGCTGGCTTGAACGTTGACCCCTCAGATTCTATGAAAGATAGCTGAGCGTCGAATAAATGAGCCCTAAATTCAATTCCTTCTCTAGTTAAAGATTTTGGAATTGAAAAAAAAATATATATATGAAGGGATATGAATAAGAGAAATGGAAATATCTGGGTGTATTCTAAGCATCTTAGAGGATGATAGATTAATGCCAGTACATTGACCGAAGCAGGCTTTCAGACATTTCTGTGCCAAGGCGGTATAGCCACCCCTCCACCATACGCTTGAATGCCGGCACACTGCATACCTCCATACTGATTCTTATCTCAGCCGGCAGATTCCTGTACAGAAGTTGAGAAAGATAGAAAGGGGTTCTTAACTCCAGTCCATGAGCCACCCGCGGCGTCGCAAATCCATGGTTGACTCTAAATCGTGTGGGGTAGGTGTGAGGAATTTCGGGTAGAATGTTATATCTATTTTTTTTTAGAAAGAGCAGTAGAGATTTTATGTAAAGTTGTCTAATATTTAAAACAGGAAATTCAGTAAATAATTCAATTGTTGGGTAGTGCTGTTCCTTTTTCAAAACTGTTTTAATTATTTGTCTTTGCGACACCGCAAGCGGCTCCAAGAGAGTAGCGTGCAGACCCCCCCAGACAAGAATGCCATACTGGATGATTGACTGGACGTAAGCGAAGTATACAGTCCTACAGTGCGCCTCACCCAAAACATGGCCTAGCTGGGAGAATGCATACAATAACCTTCTAAGTCTCTGCTTCACAAACTGGACATGCGGACCCCAACTCAAACCACTATCAACTATAATACCTAAGTACTTGTACTTATTTACTCTTTCTAGTTTTGAGCAATTACAGACAGTTGATGTTGGATCTCTGCACGAATGAAGTATTAAGTCTCTTGGCTCTGGATCTTGCTGGTTACGGGTTGTGATGGGCATGTATTTGGTCTTATCTATATTAACGGTTAAGGAGTTATGGTCGAACCAGCTCTTTATTCTGGCCAAATCAGAAGTAGCATTTTTGAATACATCGTCCCACTGTTTTCCTGATGATACTACAGCTGTATCATCAGCAAATAGAAAGATTTTACTATTAATGTTAAGCAATGGGAGATTGTTAATATAGATTAGGAAGAGAATTGGCCCAAGGGTACTTCCCTGCACAACGCCGTAATCAACCTTTTCCAAACCACTTCTACTGTCATTGATCTGGACATATTGTGTCCTGTTCTGTAAAAAGCTCTTAAACCATTGTAGAGCAGTCTGATTGATCCCAACCATTTCAAGTTTGAACAATAGCTTCTCCCTATCAACAGAATCAAAGGCTTTAGCAAGATCAAGATAAGTTATCATTAATTTGCTTCTTATTTTTACTTTATCAGCTATATATTTTGATAGGTCGAATAAAGCATCAGAAGAGTTCTTAGATTTTTGGAAACCATACTGTGATGAGGATAGAATATTATTTTGGACCAAGTACTGCATTAACTGGATCTTTACACATTTTTCAAGGATCTTAGAAGTAATAGGCAGAAGAGAAATGGGACGGTAGTTGGTGTAATCGTTTTTTGAACCTGTCTTATAGATGGGTATTACCTTTGAGATTTTGAGCATGTCCGGAAATATACCTGTCTGAATACTTAAGTTAATTAGGTGAAGAATAGGATCAATTAGGGTTTGAATATTGTCCTTGATTACTCTTGCTGGAATACGATCATGGCCTGGGGCGCTATTACCTCTCATGCTACCGATCACCTGCATGAGATCTTCTCGCGTAACAAGTCGAAACTCGAACACAGAACCAACAGCATGATCGGAATCGTTTATTTCTGGCTCGCCAAGGGGAGTTAAAGAATCAGCCAAGCGCTTTCCCACAGAGGCAAAGAACTCATTGAAATTATTGCTAACCTCGGTTGCAGTGATTTGAGCAGGAGCCTGACCATCCCGCGCGAACACATTGACAGGAAATGCATGCAACCTGGCAGGCCTCCCCGAGACCTCATTCACAGTTGACCAGAATTTCTTAGGATTATTTGAGACTTCAGTTATTTTATTCTTATAGTAATTATATTTTGTTTGTTTAATAAGAGAGTGTAGCCTATTTCTGTATTGAATAAATTCATTTTTTAGAGTTGCATTAAAAGGTTGTCTATTTAATCTTTTTCTCAAGTTATCCCGGTGCCTGATTGATTGAACTAAACCCAAGCTAATCCAGGGCTTCAATTTACTATTTTTTGCTGTCACTTTAATCAGTTTTGTGTTCACTTCTATTGTTTTCTGGAGTGTATCTGTGAAGAGACGAGTTGCCACACTCACGTCCCCTTCATCAAGGATAGAGCTCCAATTTTGTGAAGAAATATCATTATTAATACCATGCCAGTCAATCTTGGAAAAATATTCGTTGTTATTTTGTGAAGATATTTTTGTAGAATTTTTTGCTAGATTCATGCATATGGCATAGTGGTCAGTCACAGAGGTTTGGACTACAGTGGTTGAAACATCAAATGAGTGAGGAAGTTTAACAAAATAATGGTCGATGCAAGTTCCACTAACTGGCCTGGTAATTTTATCTATACAGGCCGTTAATCCTGCATCGTTCAGTACATCAATGTATTGCTCCTCTATAGATCCTATAGCAACATTAAGAATGTCACAGTTAATATCCCCTGCTAGAATTTGAATTTTCCTATTGCTTCCTGATGTGGATCTGAAATGGGTGTCAAGAGCATTCAAAAATTGATGTATATTGGAGTTTGGGCTTCTATAAACTGCAAGAAGTTCACAGGGAGACCCCTCCCAGTCGAATTCAATTGATAGACAGGTGGCCACACCACCCAGCTGAAGCTCCCTGCAAGACACTGAAAGCTCATTATTTATGTACACTACAACACCATCGCATTGATTCAGACTTTTGTAGGATCTAAAGAGCCTATACCCCTCAATATCCAGCAGGTCACTATCGTCATTCAGCCATGCCTCGGTCAAAATAATACAGCCAAAACGATGCTTTAGACTCTCTAAAACTATTAAAAATTCATCTATGTTTTTTTTGTAACTTCTTATGTTCATGTGAATTACTGAGAAATCCGTCTTGTCCCTATTTCCGGAAGAAGTTAAAATAGGAAATTTTAAAGAAAAATCATTAATATCCGTGCACTCAGTGCACTCAATTGGTGAAGCATCAATTGGCTCCATCAGATCACTCATTGTTCTATACTGTAAATACAATGAGACAAGCCATGCCGCCTGCCGGGCACAAGAGAATACAAGTACCGTAAATAAATAATAAACAAAACTAAATCAAAAATTGGAAAAATACGTTTAGCGGGAAACAAATTCGTGCTTAATTCTAATTGATAAATATACCTAGTCATGATCATCTCAATGACTAGCCAAACTAGAAAATGAATTAGAAGCCTGAATAAATGTATATAGTATCATTTCCCTAATTATATTTAAATTTACGATTCTGTGGACCATTTTCATCTTTGTGAAATAAGAAATTAGATTTTAATTATTACTATTAGCGGCCCATGAATGTTCACATTACTCTTACTATAAATCAAGAGAACAAGGTTTTTTTTAAGTGTTAGTTTATTCAATAAGTAAATTCTGTTTCATAATCATTATGTCAATTATTAGTTGGTCTGAAAACGATGTTTGTGCATACAGTGGGAACTGAATATTCTGTTAAGAAAGAAGATCCCGATAAGAAAAGACAATCTAGACTATTCAGTATAATCTTTATAATTATATCTTATATTATAAAGATTTAATTCTTAATGTATAAAAGAATACATAAAGAATAGAGCTAATTATGTAAATTAAAAATCTAGAATTTAAAAAAGTATAAATATAGGTATTGATATGAAAGAACTAGCAAGATAGTAGAAGTACTTATTCTACTATGAATTGAATAGCAAGGTTTACACCACTTACTGAGGTCTAAATGATACGAGTACTGTAATTATAATAGTACCGTTTTCATTTGAAAATTTAATATATGAAGTTTATAGTAATAACCAACTATCTATCAATTAAATTTATTACAGAATTAAAATTTATAGTGGAGTAAAAGAATATCTACTGAACTATTGATTTGGAATATTGAGTTACTGATATGAATGTAGGTATAGAGAGAAACGGGATGGAAGTGTAACTAGGCTACTGTAATCTTATCGCCGATTATTATTATATTATTATTGTTTTCTTCAAACTGTACCGGTATCATGCCCTTCTGTTGTTTTCGAGTAAATAATTCTACTGTGAACTTGCAGACTGCTTCAATCTCAAACACCAGATAATCAAGATCTATGATAATACTAAGAACTGCTATGCACTGTCAATGGGGCTTGGTTCAACTTATAATTTCAGGTGCAGTAGCTACAAAACAGTGTACACAGAAGACTCATGATCATTTATGAAACACAAATTATTCTTTAGATTTAGATAAATTGAATTAAAATGAAATAGTACTATTCCCTATTAACCCTCTATTTTGGGAAGTAACAAGCAATATCTGAGATAAAATCAAGAAATTTAATGTCGTGCACTGTCAAAAATAATACTTTGTCCAAGTTAAAAGGTGCAGCAACTACACACAGTGTAGGCTACTCTGAAGCTAATAATATTCAAGAAACACTAATAATTCGGTATATTTGAGTTAATTGAATTAAAATGAAGTAGCGTTATTCTTAATATCTCTATTTTGGGAAGTAACAGGCGATATTATTAGATTATATGGATTTTTTTTTAGAGATAGGCAAAAAGCAGGCGCTTGCACGAATGTTGCCTTAAAAAAGGGAATCAAGAAAACAATAATATTTCACTTTCATTCTATATAATAAAAAATTTTTGAAAAATGAATAAAAAATAAAAATAATAGTGTTCTGACTGGTTTCCTAATTTACCAGAATTTTGATGAGAAACAACAAGTTGTAATTGGGTGTTCACTGAACCTCATCCTCGGAAATAGGCTTGCTATCTTTTCGGCGTAACTCAGCAATTTGCTCCAAATCACGAATCAGGAATGCTCGATGATCGGCGGCAGCCTTTGCCATGACTTTGCAGTCCCTGGTCCACACTGAAATTAGTTTCTTCTCCTTCAAAAGTTGCCTCGCCGCATTGAATAGAGAGCGTGTCACGGGAGTGAGATGTTCGCTCAGGTAGACAGGGGTATTAGGGAAATTGGTATTAAGTTCACTAGCTGAAAGCCTACCTTTAAGTCGCCTAGCGGTCAACCAACTCGATTTTGTGAAGCGTGAGGTGAAGTTAACCACTATTGACGGTGGCATATTGGCGTCTCTATTCCTATTCGGTAGTCTGTGAGCCGCACATATGTCCCACTCGTTGAAGCTGTTTATGGCTCTGGCGACTGCATCCAACACGGTGAACATATTCTCCCCCTTCGTTAGTGGTACACCTGACACTAGGATGTTGTTTTTGCGTGTATGTTGCTGCAAGTCATTTATTTCACCTCTCGCTTCGTCTAATTCCTTTCTAAGTTTAGAGTTATCCTGACGCAAGAGATCGACGGATTGACACACACTATCACACTTGCTTGTAACTGCCGCGAACTGTTCTTTAATAAGTGAAATTTCCTGATTTGTTTTTTTATGTCTTCTTGCACTTGTTTGAGTTTCTGTACATTAGTATCCCACCTATTGTTGTTAGCGTCCCAATTAATTTTGTTCTCCTTCCTGAAATCGGCTATAGCACTGAGAATAGAATTATTGTCGCTCATTATGGAATTAATTAATTCTCACAATTAGAATAAACTACACGATTCAAATTTAGGTTAGAATAACTCGGCAGACGGCTGGCGTTAACTTGTTAATGAACTTTGTTTCTAAGGAGCGATAACAAGTGATCTGAACTCATCGGCTGCCCGAACTGATCTGAATGGATGTTGTAGGCGAGTAATCCCTGTAGATTGCTACAGTTCAACCTGAAACTCATGTAGCTGTTCGGCTACACCATGCACTGTAGGGTTAAGTCCATTTCTGGGTTTAACGACACTCCCACACTCCCGACATGTGTTACCCACGACAGAATCGAACTACGGCCAGGAATGAGTCTGTGAGGAGGAATTTCAAATCGAGCACGAGAGGCACGTTGCGTAGCAACAACAAGTGATCTATCACTAGAAAAGAAGGCTCGCTGCTCTCTTGACCAGAGCATGATGGCTACTTACTTGAGAGAGGATAAACAAAATAGATATATAGTAGAAAGGCAATGCGAAACATGCAATGCAACAGAAGGCATCAATTCAAACTTGTATTATTGTATGTTTTGTTTTGTATTATTACGATTACTAAAGTTTTGTCAACTTAACAAAAATGTGTTTTCAGATTTCAAATGAACAATACCTTGGTTAAACATAGTCAGTTGTTTGAAAAGCCAGTCTATTCCGACATGGGTATGTTGGCATATCTTGGAGAGCAAAAACTAAGATTCGCCTCAACTAATGATGACAGGTGAGTTTTATTTTGTTATAAATAAAAAAATATCAAATTTCTTATAAAATTTTAAACAAATCATAAAAAATACTGCTACATGCAAAACCATAATGAGCTATTATAATTTGTAGCAGAATTAGAAACTGATGGGAAATCAGTTAAAAATAAATTTAAGTGGCGATAACAACAGATTTCTCTGAAATAGGAGATTCATTTTATATTTATTGTGTTTCTAGTCATTTATGCAAATCCTTGAATAATATTTATTTGGCTAAGGAATATCAATAATAATAATAATCACTCTGTCATTCTAAAAACTCATTTTTAAAACTTCATATTTACTGAAGTACTTATCCGAAATGAACAATTCTTTTATCAATGTGTAAAGAGAAATTTCTAACGTTCTTTCCTAATAATCACTACTACTTTGAGTCCCTATTAGACCAGGCAGCTGTATGGGCAGTCGCTCACTCTGTCACCCTGTCAGCGGGGCAGCCCGAATGACTGCCATAGTTCAACAACAGTGCACTGTGACCGAGTAAGCTAGGCTGATTGCCTCACCAGGCTGCAAGTCCTGACTTCTTTGTCTAATAGGGACCCAAAGTAACTAGTGACCCCATGGGTTGGAGAACTCGCTCAAGAATAAACAGACTGTTGTATTGTAATCTTTGGAACCAGTAACTTTTAATTATACAGAGTTGATGAAAATCATGGAAACAGCCAAATACTTCTGTAACAAGAATAACTTGACTGTAGGTTTCATTGGGGATCCTATTTGAAATGATAAGATTACTTTTCAAAAATTACTCTGTCACTTCAACATATTTGACCCTCATATGAATCCAAATTAATTTTTTGAAATGAGAAGGTGGTTATGTGATACAAGATTTCGATACAGCGTACAAAGAGAAAATAGATGGTGAAAACCGCACATTGATATCTCAACCCGATCAGTTTGTTGATGTAAAAATTGTAAATTATGTTGTGTATTAACAAGCTGAAATCATGTGTAGCGCATAAAGGACTGTCTGTATGATATTTCCCAATAGCCTCAGCTGATGTTATGAAAAAACTAGTAATTGTATGCAATGAATTCTTCAGCTGACTAAATCACAACAATTTTTTACTTATGCACTTTCAATGTTATTTTTATATCCTGAAAAAGGATGAAGAAGTGTCAATTTTGTAATCCAACGAGCTTGACCTGTAAATAGATTCGAAGAATACGTGTTCAATATTTGAAGCTGATTGATCAATTCTTTCTAAAATTATTGTAGAACATACAAACAGACGGACACCGACTTTGGCCTTCAGTAAGTCAAATGTGAAAACACGCTAACTCTCATTCAATTATTGTGAGAAAACTTTCGAAATTTATCTTTCCATTGTTTAAAGATTGTTCGTTTTGAATATATAAGTACTTGAATAGATATGACTTTGAAAATGGGTCCATAATTTAGAATAATCCTGCATATTTACAATCATAAAAAATTACATTTCTTTTACAGACTCAAAGTTATCGCTACAAGGAGTCGAATCGGTGCTTCCAGTCTATCAATATCAATAAATTATGTTGATATGGTCAACTGATAGTATGGATATCAATACAACATTGATAACTATTCCGGACAACATATTTTTACCGAATATCTCAGGTATTATTTTATTATTTCAGATACTGCTCCAGGTGAGATGTGATATCTATCAATAATGAAAGCACTGGGAATTTGTCAAAAAATATCATCATGTCGAAACATGTTTGTTATTTTACAATAAATAATTGATATTTTTTGACAAAATCCCAGTGTTTTCATTATTATTTTATTATTCATCTGTAGAAAAGTTCAAAAGAAGATATTGATTTAGGGCTACACAACATTTGTTTTAAAGATCAAGGCCCGGTTGCACAAATGCCTGTTAAATTTTAATCATGATTAAATTCCACGAGAACCAATCAGAAGTTTATTCTGAAAAGAAGGCTTCTCTGATTGGTTCTCATGGTATTTAATCCTATTATATTAAGCGATCAATTTCTGTATATCTGTTTATATTTTTATTTCTGATTATCTGGTTATTTATCTTCAACGGATCTCGAAAACGGCTCTAACGATTTTCACGAAATTTAGAACATAGTAGGTTTAAGATATAAAAATTCGATCGCACTAGGTCTCATCCTTGGGAAAACTCGCTGAACGACATTAAAAGGATAATTCATCCTTGGCTGAGACAGTTGAGACTTTCGTAGTCTATGGATAGTTAAAAGTGAGCGAGTGATTCTGTGGAAAATCAAAATATCGCATCCCTGAAATTCATAAGCTGACGGATAGCCAGCTGTAAAATATAAACACGATCATTTTAGAGAATTGTGTCCTGTTTAAAAATTGGAACAGATGAGTGTAATGTTGCCAAATTAATTAGAGTTGATCAACGATGTCCACAGCTGATTTTTTTTTGTCAACACTATCTATCTAACTTAGTCTAAAGAGCTTATTTTTACTTTCCTTAAGGTACCCCAATTTCTATACGTTTCAAGGTCCCCTGAGTCCAAAAAAGTGGTTTTTGGGTATTGGTCTGTATGTATGTATGTGTGTGTGTGTGTGTGTGTGTGTGTGTGTGTGTGTGTGTGTGTGTGTGTGTGTATGAGTGTATGTGCGTCTGTGTACACGATATCTCATCTCCGAATTAACGGAATGACTTGAAGTTTGGAACTTAAGGTCCTTACGCTATAAGGATCCGACACGAACAATTTCGATCAAATGCAATTCAAGATGGCGGCTAAGATGGCAAAAATGTTGTCAAAAACACGGGTTTTCGCGATTTTCTCGAAAACGGCTCCAACGATTTTGATCAAATTCATACCTAGAAAAGTCATTGATAAGCTCTATCAACTGCCACAAGTCTCATATCTGTAAAAATTTCAGGAGCTCCGCCCCACCTATGCAAAGTTTGATTTTAGATTCCCAATTATCAGGCTTCAGATAAAATTTCAACAAAAAAATTTGAGTGGAAAAGATTAAGCATAGAAATCTCTACAATTAATGCTCAGTAACATTTTCACCTAAAATTGAAAATAAGCTCGAAATTCGAGAAAGTGTTATTATTTCAATTGCAAGCTGTTGGCAATTGGCAATTGGCAGTTGGCAATTGAAAATAAGCACGAAATTCGAGAAAATGTTATTATTTCAATTGCAAACTGTTGGCAACTGTTGATTCTATTAAATGATTCACTATGAAGAGATAGCAGACCTCGTATGTCTCCAGCGTTATTGTCCTGTCACCAGCTGGCTCAGATCTTTGTTTATAAGTAGACTTCAGATGCGCGGGAACACTAGCGTCAGGTGATCAATTTTCATAACGGCAAGGAAAGTTGTGTGAGTGCTCCACACCAGATTTTTTCTATCCTAACATACTACTTGGAAAATGAAACAGCAAAACTCTTACTGCTATTGTTAATATGTACACTTATTGACTGCACTAAAAGCTTAATTCCACTCGATCACCGCTCTGCTCTTTCGTTGGACACTACTTGAACCAAGCACTACACTAGTTCAAACTGTTTCCTCCTTTTGAGCCTGTGCAACAACCCTCCATTGTATAGCAGATGGATCGCCTCGTTGTTGTGTTGGTGCCTCTATGCAAGTCTACTGGCTTAATATTTGTCTGTACAGGAGTACTTTGTTTCGGATTAAATGGATGGAGTTTCTTCCGATCAGCAAATTATTTGACCCCACAGATCTGTCCAATGTTAGGAGGTTAGGAGGTAAACGTAAACATATCAAAAGTCCCCACCCCCACCTATACAGCACAGGAGGTAAATTTCACACTTAACACTAACGCTGCTGCAAAAGACGTAAGGAAATGCGTAAAAGTGTGAAATTATACATGAAATTGAAAAGAATTCAATGCTCTATGAGCTCATAATCGGCAAAGATTTTTATTATTTATTTGTTCATACAATTACAAATAATATGAATATGACCGGGAAAGAACAACAGGCATAGCCCAAAACTATTCTGTTCCCAAATTTTGATGAATTAGCGCCAAATTATAGTCAAATATTGCACTCAAATATCACCGCACTTTGAATAAATTATTTCATGAATGAATTGAGTTATTTCAGAAAATTATGAAGCCAAAAATACAAAACATAATTCTTTTGATTACCTCCCTCCTACTACCCTGAACAGGACTGCGGGGGTCAAAAATTGTTTTCCAAACTTCTCCCTCTATAACCTTTCCTTGACTGGACTACAGAGGGATTCTTAATTATACTTTTTAATGGTGATAATTCTATAACTGGTCTAAGCTGGAGACACACGAGGTCTGCTATCTCTTTATAGTGAATGATTAAATAGAATCAACAGTTGCCAACAGTTTGCAATTAAATAATCACATTTTCTCAAAT
>NW_024090954.1:0-24159 GCF_014356525.2 Nilaparvata lugens | reverse complement strand
TATACTTCTACAATGCATAAAACATAATTGTCATCGTTGTGGACCTAGAAAAGGATAGTACCATTGTCTTTGTCGAATGATAGACAAGGATAGGAAGGGTTGATCAAATACTGTCATTTAACGTGGACCTCACTATAGATCAAATACATGATTGGTGAAAAAGATTTCTAAAAATACCAGCTGATGTTTTCACCAATCATGTAGGCCTATTAGATTCTAGGCCTACACTGCGACGTTGCAATATCGTAGGCCAGGGCCTTGTATTAGAGGTGGCTATGATACTACTCGTAAAAAAAGATTTTGCATTTATAAAAAAAATTTTGGTGAGGGCTACTTTTATTTATTTGGAAAATTATTTTATCTGGAGTGAATTCACTTACTTGAAAATGGAAATAATATGTTGAAACATGTTGTGAATAAACGTTTTTAAAAATGGTAGGCCACTTAGATTTTTAATTCTCAATTTATAAATAGATGTTACGTATTTCAATTATTTCCTTGGTGGAAGCAAAGGAGAACGAGAATGAAAAAATGTTCTCTCAAATACAAAAATATAAATGAGAAGAATAAAATAATATTGATAGTGGAAGGGAATCGTCCCGAAAATTCTTCTATTTGTCTTCTTCTTTTTCATACTTTTAGTTGATTTTTATATTCAACAAACTTTGTAAAAGTTATTTTTTAGTTTATACTTTCCTGTTTTTATTACATTATATGGTCTTTTTTTTTATTATTTCGAATTCGAATGTCATAAAAATTCCTAGTAAACTACCTAAGTATGTATTAATATTGTTTTTGTGATTGGGCACCGCCGAAAAACCTACAGGTTGTGGCAGGACCCTAAATTGTTTTTTTTGAAATTGTGAATAAAATTTGATTTGATTTGATTTGAATCAAAAGACGTTTGATGGACCTCACCATGGCAAAAATATTAATAATAATACAAAATTACAGTTTTAGAATATTATCTTTGAATAATTGCCTAAAAACGTGTCAAATCTACGCATTTATCGTTAACTAGTTTGATAAAAACCGACAACCTATAATACTAATTATCTTGTCCTAGTGAACTAGAAATGACTTCAAATTCAGCTCTATAGTGAGGTCAGTTATAATGGCAGTGTTTGAATGACAACGGTATTGCTATCCTTGTCTATCATTCAACAAAAAGCGGATAGCGCTATCTCTTTCTCGCTTGATCTGTTGCCAGATCGTCTTTTAACAATGTTGATTCATAATTACTAACAAAATATTCATCTTAATTTAGAAAATTCATTATTAAATTATTGAAAAATATAACTTCTTGTTAGTAAAATATAGCCTAATTGATTATTTTAAACGAGAATGAACAGTTACATCAATAAACATGTATCATCTACCGTCCATAGAAGGCATTGACAAGACAAGTATTTCAACTTGTAGATGAATCTTTTATCATGAATTAATTCTAAAATGGAATCAAATCTAGACTCAATTTCTCTAGGTTGTTGATAACTAAATAACACTATAATTGAACAGCTATAGTTATAAAGGTGCGTACAGATTTACGCGCCCGCGAAAATGAGCAATTCAATTTTAATCAGCTGATGCCAAGCTTTTTATAACTGTATCCTACCGTTTCTGTAAAAATACAGATATAGTCAGCTGATTAAAAGTGAATTGCTCATGTTCGCGGCGCGTATATCTGTACGCACCTTAACATGGTCCATGTTATAATGCCAGTAATATTTGATGAAAATTGGTGTTGCTATCCTTGTCTATCATTCGACAAAGCAGATCAGATATCAGCTTTCCTCTATTGAAGACACGGCAGAGAATTGGCAACTTTGTTCTCCTATCTTTCTCCACTGCCATTATAAAGTGGACCTCAATATAGTGACATTTACTTCATACTGAGTCAGTCTTCCTTCTAAACAATATCGATACATTCCTTATAACTAATGCTGACAATTAAATCTGAATCTCACTTTAAAGATAAATAAAATCAAACTCAAGGCAAATGAAATTCTGTAATTCTCCCATCAACCATTCATTCTATTGTTCATTCAAAATCCTACAGTTCTATATTTTTTGGTCAGTCACTATCAAATTACATCCTGATTGAGCAATAATTAAAAACTGGCGAACGTTGCATTATGGATTGAAACTATTGGATCGATAGAAAAACTTTCATTGAAATAATAATTTTGGAAAGCTATGGAATTGAAAAATTACAGACCTACTTTAACAGATAGGTGTCATAGTCCATTGTGAAAATAAATTTGGTTCAATAATGTCATCATTTTTGAAATGAATATACAGATTCGGGTGCCATATAATGTTACCCATAAATTTGTACTTCTTCCTCTTCCTCTTCTTCCTATTCCTCTCCTTCTTCTTCTTCTTCTTCTTCTCTTATTCATACTCTATTTATCCCTCTTTCTCATCTTCTCATCATTTTATTTGTTCTCATATTCTTCTTCTTCTTCTTCTTCTTCCATCGTTTTCTTATCTTCTTTATCATACTACTTCTTCTTCTTATCTTCTTCTTCTTCTTCTTCTTCTTCTTCTTCTTCTTCCTTCTTTTCTTTTCTTCTTCTACAAATCTTCTTCTTAAACTTCTCCTTTTTCTCATCTACTTCTTCTTCTTCTTCTCCAACAACTTCTTCTTCTCTTTCTTCTTCGTCTTCATCCACTTCTTCTTCTTCTTCTTCTTCTTCTTCGCCTCCCTCCTCCTCCTCCTCCTCTTTCTTCTTCTTCTTCTTCTTCTTCTTCTTCTTCTTCTTCTTCTTCTTCTTCTTCTTCTTTTCTAAACTCTGTATCAACCACTATTTATCTTGTGCATTCTCATAATAACAAATATTATTTTTTCTAATATTTGTAACATTTTATTTCCTAATATGATATTCTATATGAAATTTATCAAATATATCTATGTTAATACAGTTCTTTACTGAGAGTTATAGTAGGCCTAAGCCTACTTTAATAATTTATAGTGTTTTAGTAATACGGTAATGTATTTATTGTATAGTAGTAACATTGTTCAAAGACAGTTGTTGTTTATTATTTATAATAAATTTAACATTAAGTTATTGTTGATTAATGATTTGTGAAGCTATAATGCATTCCAGTTTTTAAAGAACATGCCCCGTAATATCTTCCTTTTACGGTATATTCTATTGTCACCTCTAGCTGTTTAATTACAAGACTTCTAAGTTTTAAAGTCATCTGTGCTCTTGCTTATTTGATGTTCCCATATTTTCTGTGAAATCTATCCAATGTAAATACAGTAACCTACTTTAGTTCATCACATACACACACTGTTCTATGCTTATGCAAGAGCTAGCAGCAACGGGCAGACGTATGCTCAGACGGAGAAAAACTCAAACTTTTGCAATCTGTATGCAGACGTGAACAGCAGACATATTACAATAGTGACAGACGGCCATCTGTGTGTTGCAACATTTGAACACCTGGGTAGGAATATTTTTCCTCCTGTCTGCACAGGTTTACGTCCGTCTGTCTGATACTGTATGCGTTTTACTCAATCATATAAATATTTGATCACAATATTGACAAATTCTTACTAAAGTTTTGCTTAACATTAGAACTGTTGTTAGAATGTCAAATATTTGATAAAATATTGACCGACTCTTACAAAAGATTTTCTTCCCAATAGACAAATTGTTTAGTCTGTCAAATATTTGAAGAAATATATTTTTACTTTCCTTGCCCTATTACCATGGGTAACTAAAGCATTGCTTTCCGAAAAAAATTAAGATACCCCAATTTCTAAATTCTATACGTTTCAAGGTCCCCCTGAATCCAAAAAAGGGTTTTTTTGGGTATTGGTCTGTAAGTGTGTTTGTGTGTATGAGTGTATGTGCGTCTGTGTACACGATATCTTCATCTCCCACTCAACGGAATGACTTGAAATTTGAAACTTAAGGTCCTTACAATATAAGGATCCGACACGAACAATTTCGATCCAATGCGATTCAAGATGGCGGCTAAAATGGCGAAAATGTTGTCAAGAACAGGGTTTTTCGCGATTTTCTCGAAAACGGCTCCAACGATTTTGATCAAATTCATACCTAAAATAGTCATTGGTAAGCTCTATCAACTGCCACAAGTCCTATATCTGTAAAAATTTCAGGAGCTCCGCCCCATCTATGCAAAGTTTGATTTTAGATTCCCAATTATCAGGCTTCAGATACAATTTAAACAAAAAATTTCGAGTGGAAAAGATTGAGCATGAGAATCTCTACAATTAATGTTCAGTAACTTTTTCACCTAAAATTGAAAATAAGCTTGAAATTCGAGAAAATGTGATTATTCAATTGTAAACTGTTGGCAAATGTTGATTCTATTAAATCATTCACTATGAAGAGATAGCAGAAGCAGACTATGTGTCTGCAGCTCTATTGTCCTGTCACCAGCTGGCTAAAAATCTTAGAATAGTAGACTTGAGATGCGCGTGAACACTAGCGTCAGTAGATCAATTTCATAACGGCAAGGAAAGTTGTGTGAGTGTGCCACACCAGATTTTTTTATTTATTATGATTCATACAATATGTACATTATCAAAATGATAGGGAGAGAAAAAATAAGGTAGGCTAACCTTGTGCTATTCCTCTCCCAAATTTAGACAAGATTACACAATGTGTAACACAGCCAAATAGAAAGATAAGCATTGCATCCAACTGTAAATTTAATTATTCTCTACAAAACGATGGCAATTATGCTTTTTCCTTTTAGCACAATTAATAGTAGTAGTAGCAACAAAAATTCTACCTGTAATTTTCTAATAACCACAAACAAGAAACTGGATTCAATCTGCTATCAAACATTATACTAAACATGATATTAAACATTAAATATCAAACATTTGATATTTTTTATAGTCCGAAATAGGTTGAGTCTTGTAGTTGTTCACTTCACAAAATTTTCAGTCCTTATTATTTTCACAAAGTAGATTTTTAAATTCAGATGCTTCAAGACCAGCCATAGAAGAAATATTTCACATTATTACCACTAAAATAGGATATATTCAGGACCAAAAAACAAACTTGATATGACTCATTGCACCATCATTGATCAAATATTGTCTAGATATTTTTAATGATATATATCAGTGAGGTCTAAGATTCAAGTCGACGGTTTGGCATTTCTCTTAATGTTTAAATGTTTATATGTTGTGCAATTACGGCGAAACATGGTAATAGATTTTCATGAAATTTGACAGGTATGTTCCTTTTTTAATTGCGTTTTAAAAAGGTTTTTTGAAAATTTTGCATTTGAAGGATAATATAAAAGGAAAAAGGAGCCTCCTTCATACGCCAATATTAGAGTGAAAATCAGACTATAGAATTATTCATCATAAATCAGCTGTCTAGTGGACTATAATACTACCCGTTCAAAAACATCGAACATCTTGGAAATGTATCTTTCCATTAACGTTAGTAGACAGTTGACTATAATACTACCCGTTCAAAAACATCGAACATCTTGAAAATGTATCTTTCCATCAACGTTGTAGACAGTTGCAGCCAGACCTGATAACAGCGCTCACACTCACATTCCGGGACGACACGTCACGGTACGATAGGACAGAAAGCTCTATGTTTATTTAGGATTTTTTCTAGACATTTTTAATTGATAAATTATTTATTAATTTTTGAGAAAACATAACAACAGGTCAATGTAACTCACTGAGCGCGAGGTCTACTGTTCACAGAACTTCTAGTCTAATATAATACAAGTAATGATAATAGTATTACATTACACATAAATGGGACTATCCGGTTCCCTTACAAAATTATATGAATATCTCTAGAGACTAGGAACCTTTCCTGACCCAAATCAAGTACTATTGAAGTGTATAAGACCGTTGGTGTCCTTTGAATTCTATTCTTTCAATGGAGAGGTCCTATTTAGAATAGTGGTCAGTCGCTAACAATAGACCTTTCTATAGACCAACACCACATAGAGGACAGGAGAATTCTTGTTTTCAATTCTTATAACACTGGCCACTTTCTCACAACATGTTCTCTAGTCTCTACTTGGATTTTTCTTCTCTTTGCTTCGTCTTCTACTTCTACTCCTTCTTCTTATTCTTTTCTTCTTTTTCTTTGATTCGTCTTCTACTTCTACTCCTTCTTCTTATTCTTCTTCTTCTTCTTCTTCTTCTTTTCTTCAACTTCTCATTCTCCTCTTCTTTCATAATCATTTTCATTTTTATCTGCTACTTAATTTCTTATTAATCTCTTCATCATCATTTCCTATTTTATCTGCTAATTCATTATTTTTTTTTCTTCATCATCACCAATTTCATGCTATACTTCTTCTGTCACAATATAGATTGAATAAATGAATAGAATTTATAGATGGAATTAAATAGAGAATGCATTATTCAAATGCTAATTAATATATAACTATTATTTAACGAAAATCCTAAATAAAATTTAGGCGAATAATTTTTGGATAGTCGAATTCCATCGAATTTCCATCTAGCTGTTAACCCTGTTGTCAATGTCTGCAGTAGCAGAAGTCTTCGGGGTGATTTACAGCATTTATTTAGGATTTCCGTTAAATAATAGTTATAAATAGAGTTTGTTGAAATCTAACATGAATAAATTGAAGTAGCCTTACCTTTTTGCTAGAAATTACCATTTTCTTCTAGTTTCTAGTTTTGATAGAAAATGAGTCGCTAGAAATTTCGGAGTCTCTTTGTATTTTTTTGATGGGAAGAAAAGAAGTGGGAAGGGTAGTTGAGCCCGAATAGGAAAGAAAACGGTAAAAGCTTCATTTTGTTTTCTTTCTGTTGCCTCATCCTACCACCCTGCTTCCTTCCACTTCTCTCCAGTCCTCCATTAGCCCAATATATATTCCAAATCAAACTGATATTTGCAGCCCTACACATGTATATTATACATTCTTTCCAGTTTTCCTTTGCAGTAGGACTTATTGGAACGATCGAAGAACTCAGAGTAATTGAATTAATTTATCAGAGAAAAGCGGTACGAAGGAGAAGTAGCATAAAATTCGAGGAATGCAATTTCTCAAGGATTGAAGGATTTTCTAGTACATGGTTAACAATAGTTGGAAGTCCTTAACAATCCTCCCCTATTTTAGCACACCCCACCATGTCACCTGCTACTTTGTACTTGTATTTGTTATTATTGTAATTTTTTTGTATTTTAATTTATTGTTGTGTTTAGTTTTTTGTAATAATTGATATGTTAAGGTGCGTACAGATTTACGCGCCGCGAACATGAGCAATTCACTTTTAATCAGCTGATGCAAGCTTTTTATATCTGTATCTTACCGTTTCTGTAAAAATACAGATATAATCATTATTGTTATTTCTTAGAATGATATTGTTATTCTTAGAATGCAATATAGAGTTGGTTGAATGTTAATTATTGTAAGCCTATATATAATATTTTATATATTGTATAATTATATAATGTACAAGTATATTATATAATGTACATATAATGTACTATATAATGTACATATAATGTACATATAATGTACATATAATGTACTATATTATATAATGTACAAGTGCCGGTTGCACAACAGCCGGTTAAATGTTAACCGTGATTAATTCCACGAGAACCAATAAGAGAAGATGTCTTTTCCAAAACGCCTTCTCTGATTGGTTCCCGTGGAATTAATTATGGTAAAATTTAACCGGCTTTTGTGCAACCGGGTCCAAGTGAATAAGATATATTAAGACTCCACGTCGGCGTACAAGTTTTCTTTTGCCGACGTGTAGCACAAAGTTGTTTTCCTTATTGTTGTATTCTGTATATTTTTTGTGCAATAAGCGATTTGATTGATTTGAATCAGTTGATTAAAAGTGAATTGCTCATGTTCGCGGCGCGTATATCTGTACGCACCTTAAATCTTTATTAAAAAATAAACTAAGTCAAGTTAATCACCAAGTTATTTATTTATAATGAGTATACCTTACATTGTATTAGAACACAAACAGTTCCGTGCCTACTCTAGCTAACGTGGCTACATTTAAATTTGAATGTTATTCTATGATTTGTAGACTATAGGCTATAACCAGCTATAGGCCATAAACTAAATTTATAAGCTGCGTACGGCACAGACTTGAGCACCACGAGAACGTGTATTTCACGTTTCATCAGCTGATTATATCGTCTGTATTTGTACAGAAACAGTAAGGTAGATATTATAAGCGTAGCATCAGCTGATCGAAAGTGAAATGCGCGCGTTCACAGTATGTATGCAGCTTGATATGTTATCTTTTTGGTGGAATAACATTTACCCATTTTATTTCTGATAGCATGCTGTTTTTCAATACTTGTATGATAGAACATTCTTCACACTCTCCCTGCAAATCAATTCCCACAATCATTTTCAACCACTCTTCCCTTCAGCACATTCTATTCTAGTGAGAGGTAATCAATCTCGAAAGGCCTACGTGCGGATTTTGAGTTGCATCATGGCTGATAAAGAACTGTTGCAATATTTCAGTTTCAATTCATTCAAGGACTTGTTTGATAAGGTGGAAGATATACTATGTAGATATACTATGTATGTATATACAATTTATATACTGTATATGATATACTATGTATTCTCCTCTAGAACAAATTACAGTACAAAACTACTAATGTAGTGGGTATAATACAGTGTAGTTGTAATATACTACTACGGTATTCTACCAATGAAGTGGACTTTCTAGAAAGATTGTTTTAGAGAAGACATAAGTAGATGTATTCCCTCTATATTCTCTTCTAGAGTTCACAACTACTAATGTAGTGTAGAGTACACTATACATAATGCTACTAATGTAGTGGACATTCTAGATAGTTGTAGAGTTCAATCATAGGTAAATGTATTCCCCTAGAACATAAAGTGCAACAACTACTAATTTAAAGAAAAATACTCTACAATATACCACCAATGTATTCTACTAAGTAGTGGAAATACTAGAATTTTAGTTTTAGAGTATTATAGTAATGGATGTCAGTTTCAAGGTCATCTAGGATCCAGGTTTAATAAGTGGGTTATAATAATTTTGTATAATGATGTAGTTTAACTACATAACTTTGAACCACATAACTACAGAAGATTTGATGAGTATGACAGTCTAATCTAGCTCAAAATCATTCGACAGTACAGATTCAAGTGTCAACTAATTATCCCCGGATCAATTGTCTTGTCATAATCAACTATCTAATCACACTCATGAACTAATTGTCATGAACAGAACTGATCATATCTTGTAGTTCAACTGTACAACTTTGAACTATATAACTACAGAACACTTGATGAGTTTGAAAGTCTCTAATTGTCTTATTGGATTATTGTTATAATCAACTATTCAATAACCATGTATAAACAAATTGTGATATAGAAGAACATAAATGATTGATAAGTTTTTGTTAACTGGAGTTTTTCAACATAATGTATGACAAATATGAAAATTTAACCACAGTTATGAGCTAATTGTGGTACTGAATAACTGGCCTAATTGATAATTTCTTGGTTAAAGGAGTTTCTCAACAGAATGCATGACAAATACGGTATGTAACAATAATCACAGTTATACAGATGAACATATCTGAGTTATAGGCTACGTTCTTTGTAGAAAGAGTTTTTCAACGGTATGCATTACAAATATGGATTTTTAACCACAATTATGAACTGATTGTGATACAGAAGAACATGCCTAATTTATAAGTTTTTGTTAACTGGAGTTTTTCAACAGACTATGAAATATAATGAAACTACAACAGAATTTTTGATAAAACTTGCCAAGGGGCTATCTGGTATATGTTTCTTGTAAGATTGGGTGGTAAATATAGGGTTTCAAAGAGAATTTTGATCAGATTATCCACATCCAGTTAGATTGTAATGTAAACATAAGATTTATGATGAAATTAAACACAAAACTAACCTGTAAATCATCGTAGGTCTTGAAGGAGAGAATGGCGAATCCATCCACGACATCCTCCTCGAACAGCTCTCCTTGTTTCTCCTTGTTTTTCTCCTTTTTCCGTCGACTCGGGGGCGGAGGCCTAGGGGGCCTTGCCGCCTTCACCGCCCCCGCTTCCTCCTCTTCTTCCTCACCACTATCCAATACCGACGCCTTGGTAGCTGCACTCTTGGGGGCGCCCTTTAAGGGCGCATTCTGTGCCTTTTGCGCCTGGGCTTCCGCTTTTTGCGCCTGCATCCTCTGCGCCCGCTCGCGACGCTTGTTGCGTTGGGCGCGCTGCTTGGGCGTCTCTTGGGCGGGCGTAGTGCCCCCGTCGACCGCGACAGACGCGCCGGGCACGGCACGTGGCATGACTGTAGCTAGCGACCGTCTGTAGGCACTTGGAACATTGTGATTTTGTAGCTAGCGACTGGTTTTGTCGCTTTATATTGTAGCCAACAACTAACAGCCCTCTGTCACACCGAGATACATTGTGATTTTGTAGCTAACGACTAGTTTTGTAGCCAACAATTAACAGCCCCCTGTCATACCAAAATACATCGTGGTTTTAGTAGCTAACGACAAATTTTGTCGCCTGACTATGTATTTCTGTAGCTAGCAACTAAAGCCCCCCGGTCACTGCGAGAAACATTGTGTAGCTAGTCACATACAACTGGAATTTTGTCGCCAGTGATTGATTGAATTCTGGCAGCTAGCGACAGACGTTTGTCGCTCGCGACCTAATCAACAAACTCGACTCATGACGGTGTTTAGTCACGACGCTACAATTCGATCGAATATAATTTGTAGCTAGCGACTGAATTTTGGTCGCATGGTGTTAGGACAACGCTCTGTGATACAACACCGCCAATATTCCCTCACAAGATGGCGGATCCTAACCACACTTCACAACACTGCAACACCGTAACACCACATAACACCTCAACACTGCACACAACATATTTCACACAATTATCACACCGTTAATAAGTAATTAGCACACCCGTTCACACACCGCGATCTGACAGTACATCAAAGACGACGGTTTTAACGGCGAAAAAATCGATAGCGACCCTAACCACTCGAGAGACGAACTCAGACTGAACTGAACTGAACATTTGGAACTGGGAACAGAACAAAGCCGTGGTGGCTAGTGTAATACGCATGCAGAGCTGCCAACCTCACCACACCAGATTGCACCAACTGCGTCGACGGCTATAGTTAGGGGATAACACTATAGGTATAGGAAGGATGCAGGTCTGGATATAGATGCCGGTTAGTGGGCATTGATACAGGGAACATCCATAGATATACGGATATTGCTTATACAGAGGATATCTCTAGATATGATAGATGCTTGTTGGTGTTCTATAGATAGCGGATAACAGTATAGGTATAGAAGGATAGAGGTCTTCATATAGATGCCGGTTAGTTTGCATTGATATAGGGAACATTAATTTATAGATATACGGATATTGCTTATACAGAGGATATCTTCTATATGGTAGATGTTTGTTGGTGTTCTATAGGTAGCGGACAACACTATAGATATAGAAAGGATAGAGGTCTAGATATAGATGCCGGTTAGTTTGCATTGATATAGGGAACATCTATAGAAATACGGATATGAAGTATACAGAGGATATCTCTAGATCTCGTGGATTTTTGTTGGTATGCTATAGATAGGGTAGAAAGAAAGGACATAGCACTATAAGTAAAGAGAGGGGATACAGGTCTAGATAAAGTGCAGGTTAGTGGTATACAGATAGGAAACATCTATGTAGATATACAAAAATGAACAGATGACAGGGGATATCTTCAAATTGGCGTGCTATAGATAAGGGATTTCTTGAAATTTCTAATTGTTTGTATTTCAGGTTGATTCCTACGGATTTTGTAGATTTGGTGCCTAGTGAAATTGGACTCTTCATATCTAAAAGTATATAGTATAGAATTGAGTTTATTGATTCAGAAAGACACAACATAATCAAGCATATCTCGGTAGTAGACATATTATATTATTATTTTAGGAAATGACAAAGCAGTTACTGCAGCTAAATTTTGTAATAGTATTTGACTCTGTGTGCCACCAGACACGAAAGAAGAAGAAGAAAAAGAAGAAGAAGAAGAAGAAAAAGAAAAGAAGAAGAAGAAGAATTCATATTCGTTTTATAGTTAGAATAAGTTATACAAGGAAAAAAATGTATATGAAGTCCTCATAAGATATGACATAAGATCAATTATTTAGGAACAGTACACACAGCAAAATCATTCATAAAAATAACTGGAAACACTCCTACAAAGACAATGAAAATCTATATATCTACGGTATAATAAAGCAAAAGGACAATGTCAGCATAGCAAATAGTCAATTATATACTACATTCTATAGCAAAAGTCAAAACTTTCTGCAGCATTTCAAAAAGTCAATTATTATGCTAAGCTCCATAGCATGATTCAATCCTTCTATAGCATAGCAAAAAAACAATTAAAATTTATCAAAAATCCAATTATTCTACAGCAAAATTATGCTAAGCTCCATTGCAGGATTCAAATCCTTCTATAGCATAGCAAAAAAACAATTAAAATTTATCAAAAATCCAATTATTCTACAGCAAAAGTCAACTCCTTCTATAGCATAGCAAAGAGCCAATTATTTCACAATATTCAACAGTAATGCAAAAGGACAATGTCAGCATAGCAAAAAGTCAATTAAAGTATAGTATACACTATATTCTATAACAAAAGTCAAAATCTTCTACAGCATTTCAAAAAAGTCAATTATTCTAATAGTTCATGCTATAAGCTCCATAGCAAGATTCAAATCCTTCTATAGCATATATGTTAATATAATAGCAAAAATACAATGTCAAGATATCAAGAAGCCAATAAATTATTGAATGAAAAAAGACTAGAAATTGTCAAAAAGCCACAGATTTATTGATACTTAGAAAGACCGGTTTCGGTTATTACACCATTGTCAATCTGTTTATCAGTTTATTTACTAGATAATAAACTGATAATAAACTTTATTATCAGTTTATCGTTCTTTCTAAGTATCAATAAATCTGTGGTTTTTTGACAATTTCTTAGTCTTTTTCATTCAATATGAATAATTACAACAATATCTACTTCTCAACTACACAAAAAGCCAATTATTCCTCTACATTCTACAGCAAAAGTCAACTCCTCCTATAGCATAGCAAAGAGCCAATTATTTCACAATATTCAACAAAGTCAATTACTTTTTGTGTAGTTGAGAAGTTGATATTGTGGTAATTATTCATATTGAATGAAAAAAGACTAAGAAATTGTCAAAAAACCACTGATTTATTGATAATTAGAAAGACCGGTTTCGGTTGTTACACCATTGTCAATCTCTGATAAACTGAGATTATCAGAGAGTTTATCAGAGATTGACAATGGTGTAATAACCGAAACCGTTCTTTCTAAGTATCAATAAATCTGTGGTTTTTTGACAATTTCTTAGTCTTTTTTAAGTATCAATAAATCTGTGGTTTTTTGACAATTTCTTAGTATTTTCATCCAATATGAATAAATACCACAATATCAACTTCTCAACTACACAAAAAGCCAATTATTTCTCTACATTCTACAGAAAAAGTCAACTCCTCCTATAGCATAGCAAAAAGCCAATTATTTCACAATATTCAACAAGTCAATTACTTTTTGTGTAGTTGAGAAGTTGATATTGTGGTAATTATTCATATTGAATGAAAAAAGACTAAGAAATTGTCAAAAAACCACTGATTTATTGATAATTAGAAAGAACGGTTCGGTTGTACACCATTGTCAATCTCTGATAAACTGAGATTATCAGAGAGTTTATCAGAGATTGACAATGGTGTAATAACCGAACCGTTCTTTCTAAGTATCAATAAATCTGTGGTTTTTTGACAATTCTTAGTCTTTTTTAAGTATCAATAAATCTGTGGTTTTTTGACAATTTCTTAGTCTTTTTCATCCAATATGATAAATACCACAATATCAACTTCTCAACTAAACTAAGTCAATAATTCCTGTACATTCTACATAAAAGTCAACTCCTCCTATAGCATAGCAAAGAGCCAATTATTTCACAATATTCAACAAAGTCAATTACTTTTTGTGTAGTTGAGAAGTTGATATTGTGGTAATTATTCATATTGAATGAAAAAAGATAAGAAATTGTCAAAAAAAACACTGATTTATTGATAATTAGAAAGACCGGTTTTGGATGTTACACCATTGTCAATCTCTGATAAACTGAGATATCAGAGAGTTTATCAGAGATTGACAATGGTGTAATAACCGAAACCGGTCTTTCTAATTATCAATAAATCAGTGTTTTTTTTTGACAATTTCTTATTCTTTTTTCATTCAAAGTCAATTACTACCAGCCCAGCAAAAGACATCACCAACAAGCCAGTTGTATAATAGATTTAGGATTTAGTGACTGTAAACACTACTTGATAAGATCTAATCTAATCTCAAACAAGGTGAGGCAAGGCTGCAAATTGGAACGGATTTTGATTGACATAGTTTATTTATACCATGGAGTGTTGATCCAGTGTCTATCATGGTGAGATTCACTTTAATCTGTCAGCATTGGAAAGAATGGGAAGCATTGAAGCTATGTATGAGGAATACTGACAGTATGAAGTAGATGTCAGAGTAGGGGAAGATGGAAGGAAAGGGTTGTTGTTCTGGGGATTTAATTAATAGGGACAGAGAGAGAGAGAGAGTGAGAGAGAGAGAGAGAGAGAGAGAGAGAGTGAGTGAGAGAGAGTGAGAGAGAGTGCAGGGGTGTGAGAGAGAAAGAGAGAGAGAGAGTGGAGGTGTGAGAGAGACAGTGAAGGTGTGAGAGAGAGTAAGAGAGAGAGTGATGGTTGTGACAGAGAGAGAATGAAGGTGTGAGAGAGAGAGAGAGAGAATGAAGGTGTGAGAGAGACAGTGAAGGTGTGAGAGAGAGAAATAGTGAAGGTGTGAGAGAGACAGTGAAGGTGTGAGAGAGAGAGATAGTGAAGGTGTGAGAAAGAGTAAGAGAGAGGGTGAAGATGTGAGAAAGACAGTGAAGGTGAGAGAGGGAGAGTGAGGTGTGAGAGAAAATGAGAGAGTGAAGGAGTGAGAGAGAGAGTAAGAGAGAGAGAGTGTAAGAGAGAGAGAGAGAGAGAGTGAAGGTGTGAGAGAGAGAGAGTGAAGGAGTGAGAGAGATTGATTGATTGATTGAGTACTTTATTTATGTAGATTACAATATATACTGGCTTATACACTCATATACAATAGCTTACAATACAGCAAAATTGTAGATGCATTTACAAAATATAAACTAAGAAAATAATTATTGAGCTGTATATGATATGAAAAAAGCAATTTGTAATAACTATAGATAAAATAGATAATATTGTTATGCATCTACATAAATTGGCGAGAGAAAAAGGAAAAAAATCTGGTGTGGTACACTCACACAACTTTCCTTGCTCATTGAACTATAAGCCTCATTATCAAACGAGAATAATTTAGGGGAATAACATAATGACGATTGACGGCAACATATTTGCAACTACGATCAGACTACTGTATATGTGTATATACAATTGTTTTCAGAGTATTTTTCCTTTATGTAAATGTGAAATTCGATGATTTTTTTTAAATTCGTCAAAACAGCTGTTCTTCAGATGAAATATCTTGACTATGACTGTGTTTTTTATAAACTGCTCTACCTACCCACGGTATATGGAAGAAGAAAAAGTAAAAAACCGTGTACCAACCTACCTCATGCACGAGAAGGAGGTTACAAAGTCCATTTCTCAAGGATTGGGTGGACCCCTCATTAGTACCCCAGGAAAAAGACTCATGTCAGTTGATAAAGCTAATAAATAACTATACAGGGTATGGATTTCAAAAAATTCGTTAGAGCCGTTTTTGAGAAAATCGTGAAAAAATGGTTTTTTTAGTTACTGTCATTTTTCTCAAGAATATTACGGAGCTCCTGCATTTTCTCATAAATAAGACTCATGTCAGTTGATAGGGATTATAAATAGCTATCCATGGTAAAAATTTGAAGAAAATGTATAAGCCGTTTTCGAGAAAATCGTGAAAAACATGACTTTTAGTCATTATCCGCCATTTTTCTCAACAATATTACGGAGCTTCTGAAATTTTTCCAGAAATGAGACTCATGCCAGTTGATAGGGCTTATGAATAGCTATCCATGGTATAAATTTGAAGAAAATCGTTAGAGCCATTTTCGAGAAAAAACGTGAAAAACATGGTTTTATAGTAATTATTCGCCATTTTTTCCGCCATCTTGAATCGAATTTATTGAATTTCTATTGTCGGGTCCTCAGGGTATAAGGACCTTAAGTTTAAAATTTCAAGTCAATCGGTTAATTAGGAATGGAGTTTCGTGTTCACAGACATACACACACACACACATACACACACACACATACACACACACACATACACACACAGACCAATACCCAAAAATCATGTTTTTGGACTCAGGGGACCTTGAAACGTATAAAAAACTTGAAATTGGGGTACCTTAATTTTTTTGAAAGCAATACTTTCCTTACCTATGGTAGTAGGGCAAGGAAGGTAAAAAAGAGTGAGAGGGAGAGGACAAATGAGAGAGTGAGTGTGTGTGAGGTGAATAGTGTGTGTGTGTGTGTAGTGTGTGAAAGAGAGAGAGAGTTTGAGAGTGAGAGAGTGTGAGGGTGTGAGAGTGAGAGGGCTAGCACAAAACACGAATGTTGGGATAGGATTTAGGGTAATCTTCTTAGCATTGGCAGACCTAAGGAATTACGTTTGTAGGTGCAGTAGGACTACCCCTCTGAGAGTGGAAGGGGTGGAGAATATGGAGAATAAGAGAGAGAGAGAGAAAGGAAGAGAGAAAGAGTGAGAGAGAGAAATGTGAGAAGGGAACAGTCGGACATTGATAAACTAATGGAACAGTAGTAACTTTGTAGAGAACAAAAAAAATAAGGTTGTAATACCTAAAAAATAATCATTCATACTGAAATAATAGAAAAACTGTTCCCAAGGTACTATAATATAGGTACTTTCCATAAAAAGGCACTAAAAGGTTAATAAAACAAAATAAAATCTTATAGCACCCTTTATTTTTAAAAAACTTTAAATAGTTGAACAACTAGTTTCAGTGATATTCGCAATATCACCGGAATATCACCGAAACTAGTTGTTCAACTATTTTAAAGTTTTTAAAAATAAAGGGTGCTATAAGATTTTATTTTGTTTTATTAACTTAAAAGTAGCCCATGTCAATGAAGTGTTTTATAAAAAGGTTGTAATTGCTAAAAAGAAATTATTTAGACTAGAAAATAATATTGAAAAACCAAGAAAGTATGATATGAATAATTTTGTTTTAAATGGAAAAAAGATAAACTCTAATGTAGGCTATTTGAAATGGAATGAAAAAATACTTGCGCCAGTTGCATGAAAATCTCATACTACTCTAATATATAATAATATTCAATCACCGTTAAATGACTATATATATATATATATACTAATACTATGCTAATACTATTCAATCACCGTTAAATGACGTCTTATTAGATCATTGGCTCAGAGATTTAAAGATCCCGTATTACGGCGGTTAAATTCAATTGCTAGAAAGAGACAGAGGATGTTTCTAGAGGAGAAGAGTTGAAAGGAGAGAACCACCGTTAAATGACGTCAGATTAGATCATTGGTTCAGAGATTTAGATGATCCCGTTTTACGGTGGTTAAATTCAATTGCTAGAAAGAGAAAGAGGATGTTTGTTGAGGAGAAGAAGAAGAGTTGAAAGAAGAGGATAGATAAATATATAAAAAAAGAGCGGAAGGAAAGTGGTGTGAAATGAGAGCGAAAGTATTTTAGCTGTCAATAAAACGATTGTTATTATTTATGCTTCATCAGCGCTATACTCTGAATTCACTGACTCTACTATTTCTATTATGATTAATAGCTACGCTATATAGAGTAAAACCAACGGAATTTGTATTATAATTATGAGAGAGTATATAGCATTACATATAGCGTTGATTATATAGCACTGCATATCATAATATTATTGCTTATATAGATTCACAACATTATTACTGTTCATGACTATTTTAACTATTACCAGAAAGCATAGTATGAGATAAGTGGAATCATGAGTCTATTATGATTTATGAATGAAGCACTACATAATCATAACATGGTCCATAAAAAAATATTCAACATATTAATTGTTCACGACTATTTAAACTATTCCCAGAAAACATAGTATGAGATATGTGGAATTCATGATGTTTATTATGATTTATGAATGAAAACTGGTGTGTTGACTTACGATAAAACTCCCAGAACTTACTATAACATGATCAATGGTTTGTAGTATCCGTGAGACTCTTACGTGATTTTATGAATGAATTGTGCTGAATTCTATTACTATGGTATTTACTACAGTTCGAGATCAAAGGAGCTTTGTCTACGCTGTAATTTGATACTCGTATATACTTTTTGATCTTCCATTTTTATTACATACTTCATAATAATATTTACACTTTTAGCTTGAGATCAATTCAAAGGAAAACATGGGCTGCATGAATTTGCTGATTCTATCTACATTGATCTAGCCTACATTATATACATATAGTTTCATTGTTGCATTGTTGACTTTATATCTATTATTCTATTGTCTTGTTTTTTATGATCTAATCACAGCAGCTTTAATGAAGATTAAATAAGAAATAATAATTAATGAAGATTAATTTGACATTGAATATTGATAAGTTGAATTTGACATTAATTATATAACTTACAGCTTTAATGAAGATTAACAATCTCTATAACTTCACAACTATAGTTTGTGTAAAATAAGTTGAGACTTTGCCCTCCATCCGAAGAAATAGCAGGGTTGCCAATTCGTGTGAAATTGCAACTTTCTCAAATTCCCAATTCAACGTCAGAATTGGATGTGGAATATCATCCCGATATTCTAGTAGTGCTAAAAACGTTTCAGGGTTGAAGGATTAAAAGGAAATTCAACTTTTATGATAAAATGGAAACATTGCAAAGATTGTTTTTCTTTAAATATCACTTACTCAGAATCATGGGGCGTCGTAGTGCGTAATTATTTTATATGTCAAATTAACGGGGAGATGTCTTCTTCTATTGGTGTATGTATCATTTTTATCCAACCTATAGTTATTTTTTAATAATGATTATGTTCGTAATTTCGAGAAATTGCAAGCAGAAAACTATTTCTTATTTTTGGAAAAATAATTTCAATATTTCTGAGAAACTTTCTCGCTTTCACCACCACTATCTTCTGAAACAAAAACGTTTCCAGCATGTCGAAAATTTCATGTTTTTGCTCAAAATATCTCGACATTGACGAACATAATCATCAATTAAAAAAATAACGAGAGGTTGGGAAATATGATTCTGACACCAATAAAAGGAGAGACATTTTCCCCGTTGATTTGATATAAAATTATTACGCATTACGACGTCCCATGATTCTGAGAGAAGTGATATTCAAAAGAAAAACAAATCTTCGCGATGTTTCCAATTTTGAGGCCAAGTCTCAACTTATTTTACAGAGACAAAACAAAAAGTGAAAATATCTATGAAGATTGTTATGATTACTATTCCATATTATTATTACTACTATTATACTTTATCCAGTTAGATATATTTGCTTTATTGAACAAACAGTTTCTCGAATAAAAATTATAAGTATACTCAGCTTATAAAAAATACAGAGTTAGCATAATTTATTAGTGTAAGTCACTTAAAACTCAAAAACTCGGACACCATATCTCATAGATAACATCAATGACTCCTCATTTATTATAATGCTGCCAGTTTTAAGTGAAACTCAAAAAGCCACGTAGATTTGATTTGAAGTACCTACAGAGCTCCTTTGTCCATTTAACATCATAAGAAATGCCATTATGAATAGAAGGTCGTAAAAAATAATACAGTATAATATATTACTGTATATTCATAAGTATAATATACTGATATCATATTATGATAAAATTGTATTACTGACATAATTTACTATGAAAATAGATAGATGTTTTCATACAAGTATTAAATACAATACTTGCATTGAAAGCATTGAAAAAACAGTGTCGGAGTAATACATGATTGGAGTAATACATGATTGGAGTAAAACATGATTGGAGTAAAACAAATAATCTGAGTTTCAAAATCAAATCAAATTTATTCACTCGAAATTCATACACAAATTTACACAAAAGTATTAAACGACAAGTTACTTGTGAACAAGATACTACTCACAAAAAGTACAGTATGTTACTGGACTTTGTCGGCGAATAGGAGTCAGATACTAAGTGCTATAAGTAAGATTATTTAATTATCATTTGATATAGATGAAGATTTATCAGGAAGAGATAGTAAGAAGATTGATTTAGAAATTTGAGTAAATACTACCATTTAATAAAATGTTTAATCATCTTTTATGTTTATGTTAAATTAAATTGTATTAAGTATATGTATTAAAACAAAGGTTTTGATGGCAAGGCAATTAAATTTTAAGTTTGAATTTATTTTATCTGGAATAAGTATGAAGTATTTGTTTTATTTCATTATTGTTATCTTTATAATTGGCAACTAAAGATTTGATGATTTGATGATGTTATGAAGATGATTAAATGCAATCTCGCACATACATAGAAAAAAAGGATTTTTCGTATCATCCATATATAAATTTCACACATTTTAGAAAAAGAGCGATTAAAGCCTATCAGTATACAGATAATAATGTAATTAAAATAGAAATAAATTCTATATTCTAGTGGAATAAATGAGCACAAATAGAAATATTACAATGATAATATTAGATTGAAAATAATTCAACGAAAGACAGTTATTAGTGACCAGCTACCATTAAAGTGATAAAAACTGTTGTAATATCAAAATAAGACAATAAAAAGACAATGAAGTAGGCTATTATATAATATTAAAATTATATAGCTTATTATGAATCATCATGGTAATAATTATAACATAATTTAATTATTAATATATAAATTCCTAGGCTTCTACTCTTGATTTATTCATGAAGAATATAGAAAATCAAAAAAGAAAACACATAAAGTCCTCTATAAATTCATTAACTCAATATCACAATTGAATAATTTAACTACTATTCAATTCAAGTTGATTTACAGCAAAGTTGCTACAGTAACTCATTAAAATTCTTCATTATGACTTTTTTATAGGTTATTGATCATAAACTCCTAATGACATTTTGAGTATCGATATATTCTGTATTTTTATTGAATAAGCATCTGAAATAATTTAAAGGGTGATAAAGTATCATTAAATATTAAAAACATTAAACTATGAAAGATATACAGGATAAACATGTTTTCTGCTGAAAACCAGTGAGTGAATATTGAATCAGAAAATCTGATTAGATTATTCATGGTATGAACCAGAATAATTATTCAAAAACTCCACGCTAACGCTACCTATGACAGAACTATCAACTAATACACCGGCTTTCTCTAGAGCCGCTAGGTGCCGCTAGCCATCCAACAGCTGATTTCATTGTTTCAAAGTTCATTCTTGTCGTCTGCTTTCAAAGAACAGTTTGTTGTTTGTCATTGTTGCTGGTGATAAGTCGTGAACTTTGTTTCTTGAGGTTTTAGAATATTTCTAAACAATTTCTAACATTATGAATATTAATTTAGTCAATTTCCTACTTGAATTGTTCGCTGGAATTGGGTTTCTGCTGTCAGTTTACGCCTACAATGTTGAAGTAAAGCTTTGAAGAAGACACAAATTATGTCGCCATGTGTGATTTCAGTGAGCACATGAGTTGTACTAAGGCTTTCAGTTCTGAGTAAGTAAAATAGTAATTTATTAGTGAGCCCCCTGGGCTGGAGAACTCGCTCAAAACTGCTCTGATATTCTGTCAGATGTTTATTTAAAGCAGTAAACATCAAGAATATTTATTTCGAGTTATGAGCCCCCAGTGATGGAGAAATCGCTCAAAATGTCTCTGATATTCTGTCAGATGTTCTTCTGAAAGCAGTAAACAATTATGATTTGTTTTGAGTTATGAGCTCCCGCCCCAGGGCTGGAGAACTCGTTCAAAATGCCTGTGATATTCTGTCAGATGTTCTATTGAAAGCAGTAAACAATCAAGAAACTTTGTTTTGAGTTAGAGCCCTCTGGGCTGAGACTCGCTCAAAATGCCTGTGATATTCTGTCAGATGTTCTATTGAAAGCAGTAAACAATCAAGAAACTTTGTTTTGAGTTATGAGCTCTCTGGGCTGAAGAACTCGCTCAAAAAGTCTCTGATATTCTGTCAGATGTTCTATTGAAAGCAGTAAACAATCAAGAAACTTTGTTTTGAGTTATGAGCCCCCAGGGCTGGAGAACTCGCTCAAAATGCCTGTGATATTCTGTCAGATGTTCTATTGAAAGCAGTAAACAATCAAGAAACTTTGTTTTGAGTTATGAGCCCCCAGGGCTGGGGAGCTCGCTCAAAATGCCTGTGATATTCTGTCAGATGTTCTATTGAAAGCAGTAAACAATCAAGAAACTTTGATTTGATTTATGAGCTCCCAGAGCTGAAGAACTCGCTCAAAATGTCTCTTATAATCTGTCGGATGTTCTATTGTAAGCAGTGTACAGTTAAGAAAATTTGTATTGAGTTATTGTACTTAATAGCACTGGATTAGTTGACAGCTTATTTGAGATTTGTAATTATATTTTACTTTTGCACGTTCAATGTTATTCTGTTATTTCCTTCAAAATACGAAGGAGTGAGTCAATTTTGTTGACCAAGGAACTTGATCTGTATAGCCTAATGGTTTCCAAATTCTTACTTTCGAAGTTTATTGAAATCTATCAAAAGTTCTCGTTGAACATACAAAAAACAGATCACAGATGAAAAAAGACTCGTACCTCCAGTTGAAAGTAGGAACTTGCTACACTCGTTCAATTTAATTTATATTGTGTCTACACTTCGGTGAACGGAAATATGCACCGCATCGTTTGTACTGCTTTGAAAAATATGAATTTCAATAAAATTCCACGTTTAAAATAGACAAGATTGATTCTGTGATCAGTTTTTGAATCAGCTTTGTAGCATCAAGTCAAATACCGGTACATTTGAATTTCACTTGCAAAAATATTATTGACTTCAGTGTCATAATCACTGATTCATTTATCATAGAATCATCTTTAGAACCGGAATTTAGCTTAGGCATCTGTTGTTACGCCATTATGAATCACTGTACACTGAAATACTAAAAATAGATCACGTTGAAGCACTCATAATGACTCAAAGTTCAAAGATTCATTGTAACGTATAATAATTATCAATATATGAACGGTAGCAAAGATTTATTTAGTTTATGGCTGCAGGTAAATATTAGATATACAGTGAAACTTTTAAAACTCGTAATCCTCTATAATTCGTAGTGGAAGCCCGGCCCTTGAAGAAATCTCTATAATTCGTAGTAAACTCCAGCGTTCGCTTATCATCGATCTTCATTCTCCTCCCCTGCACCACTTCATCCTCCATCACCAAAGCCTCTATAGTTCGTACACTCCATAATTCGTAGTAAACGCTTGGTCCCATCAACTACGAATTATACAGGTTCTACTGTAAAATGTATGAATTCTTATTATCCATATCTATATAAACCATCAACTCAATTTTGATGAATTTATATTTTTAAAAATATATAAACAATTGAAAAAAGTTATATTTTTTATAGGATATCATTTTTACAGGTATGGTAAGGGATTCGGACTCACAAGACTAATATTTGGAGAAGATTCAGCTCTAAATCTACCAAACGGAGCTCTTGGTTGATATTCTACAGTGTTTTTGGACTACTTTGTAAGTATCAATGAATTTCATCTGAAATCATTCAGATTTTGAAATAAATTATTTAAAATTCTTCAATTTCAATCAATTTTCTTTTTTCCTGATTGGTAATAATATCGGGGTACCGAGCTTCGCTCGTTATTATTATCTATTGATAAACAGAACACAATTCTCTAAAATGATCGTGTTTATATTTTACAGCTACACGTCAGCTTATGAATTTCGGGGATGCGATTTTGATTTTCCACAGAATCACTCGCTCACTTTTACTATCCACAGACGACGAAAGTCTCAGCTGTTTCAGCCAAGGAGAAACTATCTTTTTAATGTTGTTCAGCGTG
>NW_024090953.1:0-22737 GCF_014356525.2 Nilaparvata lugens | reverse complement strand
AGCTCTTGGCTTGATATTCTACAGTGTTTTTGGACTACTTTGTAAGTATCAATGGATTTCATCTGAAATCATTCAGGTTTTGAAATAAATTATTTAAAATTCTTCAATTTCAATCAATTTTTTTCCTGATTGGTAATAATATCGGGGCACCGAGCTTCACTCGTTATTATTATTTATTGAAAACTGCAGGCGAGCGAAGCGAGCCTGCTGATCTCATTCTTAGACGATCCAGTCGGGGGTCCAGGGGGCGGAGCCCCCCGGCTAGACGGATATGGCGAGCGAAGCGAGCCTGACGGCTTGTATCAAATAAAGCAAAGTCGGCCTGAACCACACGTTGCCATATTGAACATGTTCCGGCCTTCATTATAGTAGGCTGTGGGTGTGCCTGTTAGTACTTCCCCAATCATTTTGAAGAATAATTATTGTGTTCGGTTTACCAAAAGTCAATAAACAAATAACGAGCTGACCTCGGGGCCCCGATATTTGTGTTGAATTGTGCATTTTGTGTTACGCATCATGTATTCTACACTCAATTTTTATATAATACTAGAAGGTAACCCGTGCTCCGCAAGGGTCTTTTTTGAAAATTAACAAACTGAAAACTTGACGTAATGGAATTTTGTAGAATTGAAAATAGGCCCATAAACATCCTCGGTTAGTTAAGAATCTGTGTGCGAAATTTGAAAGTTAATCAGTTGAGTAGTCTCCAGTAATAAATGATCCGTCAAACATAATTTTCCTATCCCGTACGTGTATAAGCCAGTTCTTTACTTCATTATAGTATAGATGACGAGCTTATACATTTTGTAAAATGTTCTGGCGAATGAAGAATTTTGAATTTGAAGCGTACCTCACAATACAGAGTGTTTGAAAAAGAACTCCCCAGCTTTAGGTATAAATTTAATGTGTAAATTAATGGAAAACTACATCGACAAGTACATACGATGGAAGAGAGAGCCTTCAAGTTTTGTTCAACATCAGTACACTCCAACATGGGATCCATTTGTTGCCCTGCACACGTCGAGACGATATTCATGTTCTCGCCATGTATTCACCAACATATCAGGTGTAACTGTCCCAACCGCCATGACCATTCCTTCCCGTAAATGGTTTATGTCTCGGATTTTTCCACTGTACACAACATTTTTTATGTTTCCAAAAAGAAAAAGCCCAGAGGAGTTTGATCCGGGCTTCGTGGTGGCCAAGCAATTGGGCGAGCTCTCCCTATCCGGGAGAGCGAGTGTCAACTGAAGGAACTGTTCACTGGCGCCGTCTTAATGTCAAGCAGGTCTGCCAACTGCAGGGGGGCAAAACTGGGACAGTTGCTGAATCACAAACTAGAATAGTGTATATCGCTTTATACAGATTCTATGACACATCAAAACTAGGGAGTTATTTTCCAAACACTCTGTATAATACTGGCAGTACAGGTTTAGTGAGAAACGTTGATGTTTTTCGAAAGATATGATGACAGTTTAAAGAGAAGACCTGTTTAAATTGCAATATTATTTTTTTTTTATTTACAATGCAAATGACACTAATGTAATAACATTGGAAGATAAAATAATAAGGTAGTCCTTGTGCTATTTTTCTTCCAAATTTATAGGTGACAAAGTCCAAGATAAGGTTAGAATTTCACTTGTAAAATTTTTATAAAATGTTAGTCCAAAATAAACATTAGCACTATTAATTTTGAATTTAGAATGCTCAGATTGATAAATTAGTTCGAAATATTCCACTCAATTACCACTTGTAACGAATAATATTGAGTTATTTAAGAGAATTTGATTTATTATTTTAGTTTCAATAATTTTCTTCTCTTGATTCTTTCTTGAAATTTTGTAGTTTTTTAAGATTTTGTATTCTATTAATGTAAGACTTTACATTATATTACTTCTTTCATTTTTTTCTATCTTTTGTTTGATCATTTTCTATTGTGATTAAATATACGAAGAAGGGCCCGACACAGGATTACCTTTGGGGCTTCATTGAGACTATGATAAACATATATTGTGCATGCGTGGGTGTTTGCTACTCCAGTTTATTATTTTATTTCAATTTGTTTGTACAATGTTAGTTTTTGGTCGAATAAATTATTATTATTAGAATTAGAATAACACCCTTCTACACTACGAGGATTTCTCACCCTTGTTAGAAACCAGTGGGGAAATTAATGCAAAGTTGAGTCATTTATTAAAACTTTGTAGATGGGTTTTCCTTGTTTTGTGCAATGAAACCACTGGACTCTATTGAATCTCTACAAACAATTTAGTTTAGTGAAGAACGCGATAAAATGCCACCCCATCAAGTAGTTGTCACCTCGACATTTTCACCAAAATCTGTCAATATTGAATGAATGGGAGAGTTCAATTTCTAAGAGTGATACTGCTGAAATCTTCTATAGAAGAATTATTATTAAACGAAAATCCAAATTAAATGCTGTAAATCACCACGATGACTTCTGCTACTACAAAAAATCTGGTGTGGCGCACTCACACAACTTTCCTCGCCGTTATGAAAATTGATCACCTGACGCTAGTGTTCCCGCACATACTAGTTTACTATTCAAAGATCTGAACCAGCTGGTGACAGGACAATAACGCTGGATACACACGAGATCTGCTATCTCTTCATAGTGAATGATTCAATAGAATCAACAGTTTGCAATTGAATAATCACATTTCTCAAATTTCCAGCTTTTTCAATTTTAGGTGAAATGTTATGGACATTAATTGAAGAGATTTTCATGCTCAATCTTCTCCACTCGAAATTTTTCGTTTAAATTATATCTGAGACCTGATAATTGGAAATCTAAAATCGAACTTTGCATAGATGGGGAGGAGCTCCTGAAATTTTTACAGATATGGGACTAGTGGCAGTTGATATAGCTTATCAATGACTATTTTACGTATGAATTTGATCGGAAACGTTGGAGCCATTTCGAGAAAATCGCGAAAACCCCTGTTTTTGACAACATTTTCGCCATTTCAGCCGCCATCTTGAATGGCATTTGATATATTGTAAGGACCTTACGTTCCAAATTTCAAGTCATTCCGTTAATTGGGAGATGAGATATCGTGTACACAGACGCACATACACTCATACACACACACAAACACACATAACACACACCACACACACACCCACAAACACACACACCACACACACACACACATACAGCCCAATACCAAAAACCACTTTTTTGGACTCAGGGGACCTTGAACGTATAGAACTTAGAAATTGGGGTACCTTAATTTTTTTCGGAAAGCCAATACTTTCCTTACCTATGTTAATAGGGCAAGGAAAGTAATATTGACAACAGGGTTAACAGCTGGATGGAAATTCAATATTTGCAGTAGCAGAAGTCCTCGGGGAAATTTGCAGCAATTAATTTGTTTTTTCGCTCAATAATAATTATTAATTCATTAGCATTTTTTGGATGAATGCAATTTCTTAGTAACTTCCATCTTTAGACCTTCTATTGAATGTCTGCGAGAGAGATTTCATCATACAAGTCGTATCAGAAAAGAAGTATATCAGATTCCCTCAGTCATGCGCTTAACAATTGGGCCTAATGACTTGAATACAAGATTTCGTCAACTAACAATAGTATGAATTGTAAGAACCGGAGAGATAATGGGGAGTTGAATGAAAATTTATCAATATAATATAATCATAGTATAATACTATGTTATATCTGCATTAATCGGCGAAATTAAATCATAGAACAAGAAAAATAAGGAGAAAAAAGAGAAGGAGAAAAGAAGATGATGATAAAGGAGGAAAAAAGAGGAGGAAGAGGAAGAAAAATATTATGATGGTGGAGAAGAAGAAGGAGACGAAGAAGAAGAAGAAGTAGAAGAGGAGGAGGTGGAGGAGGAGGAGGTGGAGGAGGATGGAGGAGGAGGATGGAGGAGGTGGTGGTGAAGGAGGAGAAGAAGAAGAAGGACGAAGAAGAAGTAAGAAGAGAAGAAGAAGAAGAGAAGAAGAGACGAAGAAGGTGTAGGAAAACACAAGAAGAAGAAGAAGAGGAAGAAGAAGACGAAGAAGGGTAGGAAAAACAAGAAGAAGAAGAAGAGAAGAGAGAAGAAGAAGAAGAAGAAGAAAAGAAGAAGAAGAAGAAGAAGAAGAAGAGAAGAAGAAGAAGAAGGTGTAGGAAACAAAGAACAAGAAGAAGGAGAAGAAGAAGAAGAAGAAGAAGAAGAAGAAGAAGAAGACGAAGAAGGTGTAGGAAAACACAAGAAGAAGAAGATAGGAAGAAGAAGAAGAAGAAGAAGAAGAAGAAGAAGACGAAGAAGGTGTAGGAAAACACAAGAAGAAGAAGAAGAGGAAGAAGAAGAAGAAGAAGAAGAAGAAGAAGAAGAAGAAGAAGAAGAAGAAGAAGAAGAAGAAGAAGAAGAAGAAGAAGAAGAAAGAAGAAGAAGAAGAAGAAGAAGAAGAAGAAGAAGAAGAAGAAGAGAAGAAGACGAAGAAGGTGTAGGAAAACACAAGAAGAAGAAGAAGAGGAAGAAGAAGAAGAAGAAGAAGACGAAGAAGGTGTAGGAAAACACAAGAAGAAGAAGAAGAGGAAGGGACGAGAGAATAAAGAGGTTATGCTAGGTTAGTTGGTTATTATGTGTTTTTATGAAGATTACGAGACTATTATCGCATCCTAACTGGCAGTGAGCTGAAATTGCCCACCCAGGACTATTATACTGTATACCATAGAAAAGCCTGAGCACAGAGATTGATGACAGGCCTATACAGCCAGCCACGCGTTATTGGTGTAAAGTCCTACCTCTGTACACTAATGGCTCTTTGGTGGGGTCCATAGCGGGAATCTACTGATTCCGCCCCGCGGTCAGAATGTGCCACTCACATTGAACGTGACAAAGTGAACGTCAGTGACGTCATCACGAGTGAAGTCATGTAGCTCTCACTAACAGGAACGTAATTATTATGTTCCTCGACTCAAGGAGCAAAATTGAAATTCACACCAGTAGGCCTAAGGAAGCTTCAAGCAATACACTACTATGTTATGACAACTTATTATTAGCCTAGTTGAAACTAAAACTTCAATCAGCCGCCATTTTAGATACAAGTATCATAGAACATTTTTATTACAGATGGAATTAAATATGGGGTTGTAACTCATTAAATGTAAACACTCATTGTGTGGTTCACCATTTCAAAACAAGAAAGGTGACATCAATAGAAATGTTTAATTATTATTGAACGAAAATCCTAAATAAATGCTGCAAATCACCCCGAAGACCTCTGCTACTGCAGACATTGACAACAGGGCTAACAGCTAGATGGAAATTCGATGAGAACTACTATCCAAAAATTATTTGCCAGCCCGGGAATCGAACCCGGTACCTCCCAATTGCTAGTCAGGAATGCTTACCCTTACAACAAACTGACAATCTCTGAATAGTAGCGCTCATTTTATATGAAGCCATAGAGGCCAACCAGTTACAGATGGAATTAAAAAGAGAATGCATTTATTCAAATACTAATTAATATATAATTATTATTGAACGAAAATCCTAAATAAATGCTGCAAATCACCCTAATTTGCGATGCTGCAAATTAGCATTTGAATAAATGCATTCTCTATTTAATTCCATCTGTAGCTGGTTGGCCTCTATGGCTTCGTATAAAATGAGCGCTACTATTCAGAGATTGTCAGTTTGGTGTAAGGGTAAGCATTCCTGACTAGCAATTGGGAGGTACCGGGTTCGATTCCCGGGCTGGCAACTAATTTTTGGATAGTAGTTCTCATCGAATTTCCATCTAGCTGTTAGCCCTGTTGTCAATGTCTGCAGTAGCAGAGGTCTTCGGGGTGATTTGCAGCATTTATTTAGGATTTTCGTTCAATAATAATTAAACATTTCTATTGATGTCACCTTTCTTGTTTCGAACTGGTCTTTATAGTAATAAACCACACAATGAGTGTGAACCACACAATGAGTGTTTACATTTAATGAGTTACAACCCCACATTTCTCTAAAAACTAAAACTTCAATCAGCCGCCATTTTGGATACAGGTATCATAGAATTATTGATGCTATTTGAAAGTAATTGAAATAATAAAGACATTTGAAATGTACATTTTTTGAAATGATGCCATTGAAGAAGACCTTTGAAATGATGTAACACACAACGGGTTTTTACATTTGAAATATTCGAGTTACAACCGCTAAATCACCCGCTTATGAAGAGTTGAAATTCATCTGTACATCAAAAGGTGTACATTCGACCAATAACTTATCCTGAAAGTTACAGTATTATATCTACAACAGTCTCCAACTTATTGAAGGGTTCCCATACATATGACTCACTCTGTATGACTGTGTAATAACAATGAAAATCTCTACAATATGTCTAGACTTGGATCCGAATTATTTTAGTCGAATGGAATAGTTATTTGTGCAACTAGTGCGCAAAGTGACAGTTTGCTGCACCGAAAGAAACGTTTACGAAACGTTAATTGCCTGAAATCCATCAAATAACTTAGTAGTGTTTGAATGGCGGGGGGCAGCTGTGTGGTGTGTGCTGTGGTGGCACTGTGCTGTCGTTGTCCTCCATTATAATATCTACTTAATAATTAGCGCGTTGTGCTTGGTTGCACCTCTGCTCACTATAGCAGCCACAGCAGTCACTGTTACCCAACTTCATTTTGATTTTGCTGCACTGTTGCTCCATATAACCTACTGAGTATTTTGCGTTGCCATGTTGCAAATCTGGAGTGCAGAAAAATTTTTCCCGCACTAGAGCGGAAAAGTGATTCTTTGCGTTCTGTAATCAGTGCAGCAATGGCCACTTTTCAACGTAACTGTAGGAAAAAGTAATGTTCGTTATAAAGCAGATAGTTATCGGAAAGTATATATAACGTTATCACTCCGACAGAGTGAGAGCGGGACAAATCAATAATGAGACAAGCAGTGATGACGTCATGACGTTTATAGTGTACGTGCGTATAGTAGCCATGTTTCACTCCCATTTGACCGCAGGGCGGAATCGGTGTAAGTCCTTCATAGCTCCCATACCTGAACTGAAACTTTGTACTGTGATGGAGAGGTAAAGGAAGTAGCCCTGTTTCATCGGAGGGCCTTGTTCCATATAAGAGGTGAGTCGAGCGGGGAATGTCTCTCTCGATATTGTTTAGTGGTTACTAGGGATGGGTATCGATGTTTGTTTCAACATCAAACATCGATGTTTTTCACTTATCGCTGGTTTTACCTAGACATCGGTCATCCGATGTTTTTCCCAACTAAAAAGTAAAAACAATTCTAATTTTTTAATTTGATATAAGTTTTTTTTAAGATGATTATCTTGAGAGCTTATAGTAACAATATAGAGCAATAGTAACAGAATATAATCATTATCTTTGTCATATTTAGTGTAGTATTCTGTTTAGTGTTTTTCTTGAATATAGATCACTCTTGTGAAAGATCTCGCATAAGTTTTGACTTCCTGCTGATTGTTTTTTTTTTCAATCAGGCTCTCTGTATTTTTATGTGAGACTGTTGGATACTCTTGAAGATTTACATTACTTCTACTTCTGTGGCCCGTGTCAAGGTTGGATACTTATTCAGAATTGAATAAGAGGTCGGATTCTTCGTTTCTTAGGAAGAAAGAGTTTTTTCTTATTACAATTATATATTTCCTCAACATGCGTTTAACACTAATTAATCTAGCTCTGGAAAAGAGGTCCTCCTATTGTAAGGAGAGCAGATATCCATATAAAAAACTTAATCCATTTTCATTTCCTGTGCTCTGCTAGAATACCTGTATTCTAGGTACCTTGGTATCATCCGTAAAAACGTAGGGTGATACACCGATGTTAAAAAACATCGATGTTCAAAAACTTCGATGTTTACTATTCGATGTTTTTCACTTATCGATGTTAAGGTGAAAAAAACATCGATGTTCAAAACATCGATGTTTTGTCTTTCGATACCCATCCCTAGTGGTTACACTGAGTTAGAAAATACTGTACGCGATTGGACGTATTCCGCCAGAATATTTGTGGGAGAAATATTTGGCCCCCATCAACTGTGAATTATTGACGTATATAGACGGTAGATTCCTCCAAAATATATCCAGTGAAGGAATGGGAAGAAAAATTATTTGTCCATCTAATAGTCCAGGCAGTGAATGCTCAAAAAAAAGGGTATAGAGGAAAAAGTTGGGAAGTCAATTTTTGACCCCGCAGTTCTGTTTAGGGTAGTAAGGAGGTAAGCATATCAAAAGTCCCCGCCCCTACCCACTGTGCTAAGGGGGTGGGGGTGGTTTAAAGGTACCATTTTTTGGTTTCTCGCATAAAACTCAAAAACTATGTATCCTGAGGACTTGACTGTCATATAACAAATTAAAGCTTACATAATTTCCTACAATATTCATTCCATAACTTTTTTCATATCTCTTCTTGTTTTCGAGACATCCGCTCTTGGAGGTGTAACAGTTTTGAAAAAAACACGTTTTCCACCAATTATTTCCTATTTTTGCTCTTATTACTTTTTGAAAATCGATGGGAAAAATCCATGTTGATTATGAGCTTATAGAGCATCAAATTCTCTCCAATTTTATGTATAATTTCACACTTTTACAAATTTCCCTACACCTTTTGCAGCAGCTTCAGTGTTGAGTGTGAAATCTCCATTTTTTGCAACAATAGACCAAAATATTTCCAATGGAGGAATAGGAATAAAAATGAATCAATGGAGTGAAAGGAGAGGGTGATGATGAGGAAGGAGAGAGGGAGGAAAATTTGAAAAGAAAGGAGGAGGTAGAGTAAATCGATGGATACAAAAATTCATTCATGAACTAGCAGGTGGACCAGTGCTATTAACTAACAAGAGATTTGTGTTGTGAAATACTATCTCATTCATCCAGGAACATAAAAAAATATACTATTGTGAGGTCCACGTTACAATGGCAGTTGAGAAAGATAGGAAACCATCGTTGCCGATCCTAGTCTTGTAAATACCTGATATAATAATCATATGTCATAAATCAGTTGTTTGAATTATTCTAAATCATCAGAAAGTTTGTTATTTTATCTCAGTTTATTTTAGTCAATAAAAGCCATTATTCCAGCTCTTCAATCGTCTCTATTTATTACAATTTTATTGAAAAGGTAGAAATTATTAATTTGAACCCTCATGTCGCTCAAGTAAGACTTTCTGATGGAAGAGAAGTTTCTGTCAACATTCGTAGATTGGCCCCGGTAGGTTCCACTACTGGGAGGGAAGAATGATATGATAATCATATGTCATAAATCAGTTGTTTGAATTATTCTAAATCATCAGAAAGTTTGTTATTTTATCTCAGTTTATTTTAGTCAATAAAAGCCATTATTCTAGCTCTTCAATGGTCTCTATTTATTACCATACCTTTTATGGAAGGTGGCTGATACAGGTTTATTGTTGTAATATACATCAAGTTATAATGGCAGTTGAGAAAGATAGGAGAACAATGATTCCGATCCTCAGTCTTGTCAATGTCTTTTATAGACGGTAGCTGATAAAGGTTTATTGATGTGATATACATAGTGTCTATAAGTCATATGTAATGACTGTTCATTATCCTTTTAAATAATGAATTTATTATTATTTTTTTCAATAATATTATAATGAATTTTCATAATCAAGATGAAGTATTTCCTTGATTAATTATTAATTCTACATTGTCTTAAGGCGATCTGGCAACAGAGCAAAGCGAGAAAGAGATAGCGCTATCCGCTTTGTTGAATGATAGACAAGGATAGCAATACCATTGCTAACCAAACACTGCCATTATAACGTGGACCTCACTATAGTTATTTGTTAAACTTCTTGAGAGTTGGGAAATCTCAGAAAAAAATTGATTGGTCTCGTCCCTCCAACCTTCGATTGATGAGCCGCGCGTGCTACCAGTTATGCCACAGATTAACTTGCTAAAAGCTCTAATTGGCAAGGCTTTCATTGTTGCGTAAACTTCTGATCACAAATTTGTTGCGTAAACTTCTGATCACAAATTGGAATAATTTATTTCAAATTGTTACATAAAAACTGGTTGATTGATATTAATGAGATTAAGCATATATCCATGCACGTCAAACTCAGAATCTTCTCACAATTGAACATTTTATTACATTGCTGGCCTCTCTGGCTATAAATAAATAAGTGAATAAATGTTTATTTCCAAAAAAACTAAAACTACAACATCAATTACACAATATATTAGATAAATTACAATATTACATACAATAGTTAGTTACAAAAAATTCTTATAATGTGTCCTCTACTTGTTTTTTTTTTGTGTGGAAATTGACCTACTCCACTATGGCGTACCATGTTCTAGAGTAGGTTAAAGAATGAGCGCTGCTATCCAGAGATTGTCAGTTTGGTGTAAGGGTAAGGGTCCTGACTAGCAATTAGGAGGTATCGGGTTTGAATCTCATCAAATTTTCATCCAGCTGCTAACCCTGTTGTCAATATTTGCAGTAGCAGATGTTTTCGGGGTGAATTACAGTTTTTGACCGAGCGAAGTGAGGTCTAAGATTCAAGTCGACGGTTTGGCATTTCTCTTAATGTTTAAATGTTTTTATGTTGCGCATTTACGGCGAAACGCGGTAATAGATTTTCATGAAATTTGACAGGTATGTTCCTTTTTAAATTGCGCGTCGACGTATATACAAGGTTTTTGGAAATTTTGCATTTCAAGGATAATATAAAAGGAGCCTCCTTCATAAGCCAATATTACCGTAAAAATCAGACTATAGAACTATTCATCATAAATCAGCTGTCGAGTTGACTATAAATTGCATGCCATGACGCATGCAATACAATGTCTCAATGTAACTTGGTAAAAAATTAACAGCTGTGTAGACTATAAATTGCATGCCTCATTGAATGCAATTTCTATGCACTATTAAAGGCCATTCCACACAGCACGTGGCGTGCGTGGCTGGACGCACGCTAGCTACTTTTCAAAACATCGCTTCCCAGCTAATCAAATGAAGCAATTCACATAGCAGCCACGGCCACGCGGCAACGCTTGCTATACTAGCCACGCGTGGCTACCGTTCGCTCTCTGAGCGATCTTTTCAAACGTGTCCGGCCACGTTTTGGTCCGAGCATGCGCAGAACGTATACTAGACGTATACTATCATATTATAGAACGTATACTATCATTGTCAGCCTCAAGGTCGCGCATTAAATGATGGAATTCGCCATAGGTCTTCCTTTTTTTATTGATTGGATGTACCCACTGGTCCCGTGCTGTCACCGAATACAATAAAACCAGCTCATTATCATTACTACTGCTGCTGCTGGAGTCATCAAACCAAGGTAACAAGAAAATCCACAAGAAAATCCAGATTCACACCACGGGACCGTCGGAGTTGACATCTTCCTGCATACTGACGGGAAACGTGGCCGGTATAGCATCGCAACAGTCGTGGCGGTGTGAATTGGCATGTGGCTAGCGTGGCCGGCGTGGCGTGCGTCCAGCCACGCACGCCACCTGCTGTGTGGAATGGCCTTTAATGTTTAAAATGTTAAATGTTTGAATGTTTATATGTTTTTATGTTGCGCATTTACGGCGAAACGCGGTAATAGATTTTCATGAATTTGACAGGTATGTTCCTTTTTAAATTGCGCGTCGACGTATATACAAGGTTTTTGGAAATTTTGCATTTCAAGGATAATAAAAGGAAAAAAGGAGCCTCCTTCATAAGCCAATATTACCGTAAAAATCAGACTATAGAACTATTCATCATAAATCAGCTGTCGAGTTGACTATAAATTGCATGCCATGACGCATGCAATAAAATTTTTTTGTATTTGTTTTGTAATTTTTTTATTTTTCTGAGGACTGCCAGTTGCATATAGATCGTATTCAGTATTGCTCCATGGTATTTTAGTGAAATTTAAGTATTTATTAAGTATTTCTAGCCATTCAGTTACACAGTATCGTTAATCGAGTGTTTTTACCTGTACTTACTTAGTCGTGAATTTCTGTGACACCTAATAGTGTAAATTCGTTTTCTTCTTTGAGCCTAAGTGCCTTGGTCAGCTTGCAGGTTAGTTTATTTTGAGACGTAGCCGTGTGCAGACGAACAATTACAGACCGGCCGGCTGATAACGAAACAACAAAACTTACACCGTCCACTTGCCACAAGCTACTGAAGAATTCAAGATTACGGTAGTATTATCTCAGTAGTTGAGATAATCTCACAATCTTACAGTTGTTTAAAACAGTTCCATTTTCCCGGCTATGCAGGCTAGCCAATGTTGTGCTTTCTAGTCTAATAATTCTCTGATAAGATTGTCGTTTCATTTTGAGATACTACGGTACAGCCTGGGTCAGCTGTTGTGATAGTGTCAAAGAAGGGCCGGCATTATCAATAACATTGTCACGTGGAGTGTAACGGCGGTAATTTTGATTTGTTTTCTTTTTCTCGCTTCATATTTAATAATATTCGAACTGAATCCTATCTCTCTCAAAACCATTATTATAATATTAACCTCTGTTTTCAGGAGCTTACCCTTCTCTCACCCAAGCGCCTTGATAGCTCTCTGGGCATTCCTTTTTCCTTCTGCATCCGTTCCTGATATAATGAATATTATTTGAACCAGTATTAATAATTGATGCAACTTTAATGTACATTCAATCTTGCGAATTCAGAATGGTTTCTTTGGTAATTGGTACAACAAATCGAGGAAATCCTAAGTTGACACACGAGAAATATAATTATAGGAAGGGTATTACAAGAGCAACAGGGGATATTACCTGGCGCTGTCTTAACAAGTCTTGTAAGGCGCAATTGGTGACTAATGAGTCGGGTGATGTCATAGTTGATTTATCAAGTGCTAATCATAGTCACCGGTTCCAACTTCCAAAAATTATTCAATTTCAAGTGCTTGCTCTTCAACTCCAAATATGACGAGTAAGGATAAGGATATTCTTATTAACGAATTATCGTTGGATGAAGGAGACAAGAGCATGGAGCAAATCGAACCTCATGAAGTAAACGCAGTGATTAAGAAGCTAACGCTGGAGAGGGAGACCCTGTTGCTGGAGAATGAACGATTGAGGACTGAACGGGATGCTGCAATTGATAGATCCATCTATAACGATGTCCGAATTATTGAGCTGACAACTGAGTGTCAGACCAGAGAAGTCTCTTCTCAAACCGACGATGTTCAGATTATAGAACTGACTATTGAGCGACAGTCCAGAGAAGTCTCTTCTCAAACCGACGATGTTCAGATTACAGAGCTGACAACTGAGCAACAGTCCAGAGAAGTCTCTCCTCAAACCGATGAAACCACAGGACTGGTGAATGACTGCATCCGACTACCTTACAGTTTGGAAGTTGGTCAAGTGGGTATCTTGCTGGAGGAAAACACTAACCTCATGGACCAAATTTTAGAATTGGGTGACAAGCTTGAGGAATCGAGAAGAAAGATAATTGTTCTTGAGGAGATCGCGGCAGACGCCAAAGAGATGAACATCATTTCTCATTTCCAGAGGTATCTGGCATCGCGCTCAACCACATCTGAGGTGTCTAATTCACATACCCGGCGCAAACAATACAACTTAAACGACTTTCATAAAGAACAGTTAAAAAGAAGCTTGATCAATCTTAAGCCAGTAAAAATAAGATGTTTTTCTGACAGTCAGGGAAGGCGGGTTGTCAATGAAGTCTTGTCAAAGAGTCAGCATAATTTTCTAAATATAATGAAGCCGGGTGCCAAGTTTGAAACGGTTACTGATGATTGCAAAAGTATTTGTTCTGATATGACGAAGGATGACCTTGCAGTTCTCATCGCAGGAACTAATGATGTGGCATGCAACGAATCGAACCATCTGATTCAATCATTCAGGAGGAGACTGTTGGATTTGCAGCATACAAGTGTATTGGTGTTTTCCGTACCCCATCGACATGATCTTCCTAAGTGGTCATGTGTTAATAAGGAGGTCCAAAAAACCAACGAACGCTTAAAAAATATTAGCAAGCATTTCTCTAATGTGACTTTTTCAGATTTGAGTTGTTTGGGTGCAAGATTTCACACGTCTCATGGTCTACACTTAAACCACCTCGGAAAGAAATACATTGTTGATATAATATTAAATACTGCAGCTAAGATTAGTGACACCGTAGAATCTTCTAAACAACCTATTCCATTGAGTCAACACAATCATGATAACACTGATGTTTTTTTAGGATAGATTGTTCACCTCTTGAGCAATCACTTGATAGGAAGACTAATGAGAATCCAACTTCAATATGTAATGGTAAAGATTCAGTTTGCAAGAAAGGAAATATTAGAATTATGCACCTGAACATACAACACTTGAAAAATAAACTTTTAGAATTAGATGTAGTTTTAGATGAAATGAAGCCAGATATCTTGTGTCTGTCAGAACATGGACTGAAATCTTCTGAAATCAATCTTGTCAATATAAGTGGTTACAGCTTAATTACATATTTTTGTAGAGAGTCATATAGAGGAGGTGGGGTATCAATCTTTTTCAAAAATAATAGAAACATTGTATCTAATGTTATAAACTCCCATTTGCTGGAGGATTTTTGTGAAGAAAAGGTTCTTGAAGTTTGTTTGTTATCAATTAAGTTACAGAATGAAGAGATTTTTTATTGTCTTTGTATAGATCACCTTCTTGTGAGGTTAAGCATTCATAGAAAACTTAGATAAGATACTGTCAAAACTACCCATTAACAGGAACAAAATAATTTTAGGGGATTTTAATATAAATACAGCCGAGGTGACAAATGAGAGCAGTTCACTCAGAGACATGCTACTATCACATATTTTAAGTTTATGCATTCATAGCTTTACTAGAGAAACAATACACTCTGAAACAATTATTGATAATATTGCAACCGATTTGAATGAAGATTTTTATAGGGCTGAAGTTGTAAAAAATATATATCTGATCATCACTCCCAAATAATAGAAATATTTAGCGAGGAAGTTGATAGGTCTCAGGGTAAACCCCAAACACCCTTCACGTATTTCAGAGATTATAATGAACATAATGTAAATGCTTTTCATGAACTACTGAAAAAAGAATCTTGGGATGATGTATATCGGTCTTGTAATGTTGATGAAATGTATGAATCATTCTTAAAAATATTAACCTCTCACAAAATCAGGCTTTCCCGCTAAAAAGAAAAAAAGTATCACAGCTTAAACAGAATAAATGGATGAATAATGATGTAAAAAGAGCTAGGGAGGAATATAGAGATGCTGCTCTTTTCTATAGGCAATACAAAACTAATACTCTCAAAAACTTATTAAAACAAAAAAACAACAATACAAGAACATTTTAAACACATGCAAAACACAATTCATCACTAGGCAAATATCACATTCAGACAACTTAAGTAAGACTACATGGAATTATAAAAATGAGGTGGGTAATAGAGCTAATAATAGAAGAAGTAAATCTATAATCAAAATCAAAACAGAGGATTCAGAAGTTGAAGACCCAGTGAAAATAGCCAACGTCTTCAATGATCATTATGTATCTGTGGCTGAAAAAATACGGAAAGGCAGGGGAAAGCAGAGGTTTGAATATTGTAATTCAAAAAAATCATTAAATTCAATATACTTGACATCAGTATCCGCAGATGAGATTCTGCAGGTTATAAGAACACTCAAAAACAAAAAGTCAGAAGGTCATGATGGATTCTCTAACTGGTTGGTAAAGAAATGTGACACTTTTATTTGTACACCTCTTGCCTTTATCATAAACAAATCTTCGAGGTGGGTGTATTCCCAAGAAACTTGAAGATTGTGAAAGTTATTCCACTGTTTAAAAGTAAGGAGAGGGATAACATAGAGAACTATAGACCTGTGTCAATTATATCCACATTCTCAAAAATATTTGAAAAAGTATTAGAAAATAGAATAGTGTCTTTCTTTAATAAGTACAAACTTCTTAGTGTTGACCAGCATGGGTTCATAAAAGGAAAATCCACAGAAACAGCAGTTGTTACCTTTGTGAATAGAATTATTGATAATTTAGATAAGAAGAAACATTCAGCAGCCACTTTTGTTGACCTCAGCAAGGCATTTGATACAGTTGAACTTACAATTCTACTAAATAAATTAGAAAATATTGGCGTTAGAGGGCTTGCACTGAAATTACTTGCGTCATACTTACTTAACAGAGTACAATATGTTGAAATAAAAAACAGCAATGGCAATTTTAAATCTAAGTTAAGAGAAGTCAAATTTGGAGCCCCCAAGGATCGGTGCTAGGTCCGCTTCTTTTAACATCTACATAAATGATATAAAGGGCAGTGGATTAGGAGCTGATATTACTTTATATGCGGATGACACTAGCATCCTAAATGCTGAGAATGACTGTGAGCGGCTGGAGTTGAATGCTTATGTATCAGTCAATAACATTTGTCAGTGGTTCAACAGCATCAATCTGCATCTTAATGTTAGTAAAACTGTTAGAATGACCTTTTCAAATAGTGTATGTTGTATTGGTTTATTGCTGGATGATGAGTTCGTTTCAGAGGTTGAAGTGTGTAAATTTTTAGGTATTCATCTGGATTCTAGTCTTAACTGGCAATCTCATGTGGATCATACTTGTTCTAAACTAAGTTCAGTGATTTTTATTTTAAGAACACTATCCCGCTATTGTACTTTCAATATACTTAAATGCATATATTTTGCTTTATTTGAATGTCATCTGAGATATGGAGTAACAGTTTGGGGCAATTCTTCTGAAAGAAATGTAAGAAAAATATTCACTTTACAAAAAAAAGCCATTAGATGTATGTGTAACTGACGAGATATCAGTCCTGTCGAGATTATTTTAAAATTGAAAGTATTCTCACATTTCCATCTTTGTTCATATATAAGACTATCCTTAGCACCGTTGATAATAATTTTCTACCCACTAATAGCAATATCCACAGTCATAGAACAAGAACAGCTAATAACTATCATTTACCTAATGTTAATTTAGCAATAGCAAAGAAAAATCCATTTTATCAAGGAATATTTTTTACAATAGGCTCCCAAATGAAATAAAATCTGTTAAAACAAATAAAAATGTATTTAAAGCCCACTTGAAGAAATATTTATTGAATGGTGGCTTCTATTCCATAAAGGAATACATGGATAATTAGTGGATACATTTCAATAATATTGTGTACTTATCAATTAATAGCTGTGATAACTTATTGTACTTTTGTGTTTTGTACTTTGTGACATTGATCATTTTCATATATTTCATTACTCCATGAGTGATAATGCGTCAATCGAGTAGGCTACTTCCTAACTCGTACATGTATTAGTGTGTCAATTCCTACATTTATAATACTGCTAAATATGCAATATTCATTACATTTGATGAATAGAATTAAGCGGACAATTTCAACGGGCTTCACCAAAATTTGAGAGCTATAAATAGTGACCTGGATACTAGTTACTAAAAATGAATCCAACAATTCTACAGTCATCTTCAAAGCGTATGAACACCGGAAATCTATTGCTTTAATATAGCAATTTGTATTTGTGTCTACATAAATCGACAGAGCTTGAACAGGAATAACCGTTCATTCTAGGGAATTAATATCAAAGCGAGATAATAATCCTCTCAATAATGGGTTGGCACTTCACCGTAAACCTCCAGTTGGAGTGTTTCAGGGATGAAAATCCCTTTTATGTTAACTGATAGAAGAGGAAGAGAGGGTGGTGAAAAATGAGAAGGAGGAAGAGAAGAAGGAGTAGAAGGAGGAGGAGGAGGAGGAGGAGGAGGAGGAGGAAGAGGAGGAGGATGAGGAGGAGGAAGAGGAGTAGGGGGAGGAGGAAGAGGAGAAGGAGGAGGAGGAGGAGGAGAAATAGGAAGAGAAATAGGAGGAATTGGAGGAGGAGGAACAGGAGATGGAGTGGGTGTGGGAGGAGTGGGTCGAGAAAGAGAAGAGGATGAGGAGTCGGAGGATGATGAGGAAGAGGAGGAGGAGGAGGAGGAGGAGGAGGAGGTGAAAGAGGAGGAGGAGGAGGAGGAGAAAGAGGAAGAGAAATAGAAAGAGTTGGAAGAGGAGGAAGAGGAGATGGAGTGAGAGTAGGAGGAGGAGTGGGACGAGAAAGAGAGGGTGATGAGGAGGAGGATGATGATGATGAGGAGGAGGAGGAGGAGGAGGAGGATGAGGAGGAGGAGGAGGAAGAGAATGAGGAGGAGCAGGAGGAGGAGGAAAAGTAGGAGGAGGAAGAGGAGATGGAGTAGGAGTGGGAGGAAGAGGAGGGTCGAAAACGAGAGGAGGAGAGGATTCGGAGGAGGAGAAGGAGAGGAGGAGGAGGAGGAGGAGGAGGCAGGAGGAGGAGGAAGAGGAGGAGGAGGAAAAAGAGGAAGAGAAATAGGAGGAGTTGAAAGAGGAGGAAGAGTGGGTCGAGAAAGAGAGGAGGATGAGAAGTCGGAGGAGAATGAGGAGGAGGAGGAGGATGAGAAGGAGGAGGAGGAGTTTATGGAGGAGCGGGAGGAGAAGGAGGAGGAGGAAAATGGACTGGAGGGGTTGATTTGCTAGCGAATGCAATCAATTATTTCAGTCCCGTGAAATTGCCTCGACTGCTCATCATTTGAAACATCCCTCTATGTGATCCTGTGACAAATTCACTACAATTTCGTAGTCTCAACAGTAAAAGATCACTAGCTTTATTATTATTTTTAAGTTTAATACTCAGGGCTGAACCGCTTCGAACTGTAGTTTACTTTTTGTGTAGTTGAGAAGTTGATATTGTGGTAATTATTCATATTGAATGAAAAAGACTAAGAAATTGTCAAAAAACCACTGATTTATTGATAATTAGAAAGACCGGTTTCGGATATTACACCATTGTCAATCTCTGATAAACAATTTATTGATAATTAGAAAGACCGGTTTCGGATATTACACCATTGTCAATGTCTGATAAACAGTTTATCAGAGATTGACAATGGTGTAATATCCGAAACCGGTCTTTCTAATTATCAATAAATCAGTGGTTTTTTGACAATTTCTTAGTCTTTTTCATTCAACTGTAGTTTAGTATACATCAATGGATCAATGCTGGTCAACAAACGTAATGTGTTTATTGGTTTGAAGAATATATGTTCAAAATTTCAAGTTGATTGGTCAAAGCGTATTCTAATTTCCGAATGAAAAACATACAAATGAAAAAATCAACTTAAAACCAGAACTCTATTTTCCTTGTTCACGGAGAATAATTTGTATAAATTGATGATTACTAATTGGTCTGTACTGCTGACGAAGCGAAAATGGAATGAATAAGTTCTAGGAAAATATTAAACCTCAAAGATTGTGATTTCCAATTGAAAACAAACTGAAGCCCGGTCCATACACGTAGGTACAGTCTTATTGTCAGACTTGCATGATCATGCCAGAAGATTTGACCAATAAGGCTATGCGTGTGGACAGTAGATGAGCAAAATCAGGTTTGAAAAATCAGAATAGACTGACGGACAACTGTTCGGCTAGCTACAGACACATCGATTTTTGTTTGTACGATATTTTATCGTCCTTATAAATTCTTTTGGATTAAACAAATGATTTCAAAACATGATGATACATGATTTCAAGTTCCGTTCAATCTGATAGAATTCATAAGGACGACAAAATATCGTACGAACAAAAATTGATGTGTGTGTGTGTGTTTGTGTTTGTGTGTGTGTGTGTGTGTGTGTGTGTGTGTGTGTAATAAGATTTTAGATTCTTAATAATTATCAAGCTTCAGATACAATTTAAACAAAAAATTTCGAGTGGAATAGATTGAGCATGAGAATCTCTACAATTAATGTTCAGTAACATTTTCACCAAAAATCAAAAATAAACTAAAAAATCGAGAAAATGTGTTATCCAATTGCAAACTATTGGCAATTGTTGATTCTATTAAATGATTCACTATGAAGAGATAGACCTCGTGTGTCTCCAGCGTTATTACCCTGTCACCAGCTGGCTCTAATCTTTGAATAGTAGACTTGAGATGCGCGGGAACACTACCGTAGCGTCAGGTGATCAATTTTCATAACGGCTAGGAAAGTTGTGTGAGTGCGCTACACCTGATTTTTACTTTCCTTGCCTACTACCATAGGTAAGAAAGTATTGCTTTCCAAAAAAAAATAAGGTACCCCAATTTCAAGTTTTCTATACGTTTCAAGGTCCCCTGAGTCCAAAAACATGATTTTCGGTATTGGTCTGTGTGTGTATGTGTGTGTGTGTGTATGTGTGTGTGTGTGTGTATGTGTGATGTAGTGTGTGTGTATGTGTGTGTGTGTGTATGTCTGTGAACACGATAACTCCATTCCTAATTAACCGATTGACTTGAAATTTTAACTTAAGGTCCTTATACCATGAGGACCCGACAATGAAAAATTCAATAAAATTCAATTCAAGATGGCGGAAAAAATGGCGGATAATTACTAAAAAACCATGTTTTTCACGTTTTTCTCGAAAAATGGCTCTAACGATTTTCTTCAAATTATACCATGGATAGCTATTATAAGCCCTATCAACTGAAATGAGTCTTATTCAGGGAAAATTTCAGGAGCTCCGTAATATTATTGAGAAAAATGGCGGATAATGACTAAAAACCATGTTTTTCACGGTTTCTCGAAAACGGCTCTAACGATTTTCTTCAAATTTATACCATGTACAAAGTTTTATTTATAAGCCCTATCAACTGACATGAGTCTCATTTCTGTGAAAATTGCAGGAGCTCCGTAATATTCTTGAGAAAAATGACAGTTACTAAAAAACCATGTTTTTCACGATTTTCTCAAAAACGGCTCTAACGATTTTTTTCAAATCCATACCCTGTATAGTTATTTATTGCTCTATCAACTGACATGAGTCTTTTCCTGGGGTACTAATGGGGTCAACCCAATCCTTGAGAAATGGACTTTGTAACCTCCTTCTCGTGCATGAGGTAGGTAGGAACACGGTTTTTACTTTTCTTCTTCCATATACGGATAGGTAGAGCAGTTTATAAAAAGAGCACAGTCATAGTCAAGATATTTCATCTGTAGAACAGCTGTTTTGACGAATTTCACAAAAAAAAAACATCGAATTTCACAATATTACATAAAGGAAAAAGTACTCTGAAAACAATTGTATATACACATATACAGTAGTTTGATCGTAGTTGCAAATATGTTGCCGTCAATCGTCATTATGTTTTTCTCCTAAATTATTCTTGTTTGATATTGAGGCTTAGGTTTATTTAGCGAACTATATTGAAATTTTAAGGTAGGGTTATAAAACGGGCACTTTGTTCCGTGGATGTTTTTTTTACAAGAGAATATTTGATAAAATAAGGGGAAAGTTTTTAAGCGAAAATAGATGTAAATTTTAAATAGTTCAAGAGCAAGGAAAGTTGTGTGAGTGTACCACACCAGATTTTTTCGGATAGCAATACTCTCCTTACCTATGATGATAGGGCAAGGAAAGTAAAAACACATGTTTCATTTGAACTACAGTAACTATATTACTACTGTAACTACTATAATTTGGACTAACTAAAATCGTGTGAACGAAACAATCTAATTCAGTACGATTTGTCAAATCTGGAATGATCACGCAAGGCTGTCTGCCCCTGAAGTTTGTACTTGTGGACAAGGCTTTATACAGCAACTAATACGTCTGCAATCGCATTATTGTTTTAGAGTACCCACTTCTCCCGCACACATCTTCTCCACCCACTCTTATTTTTCTCCTTCCCCTCCACTCCTTCTGAATTTGTATAGCTCATATTTTCGGTGAGGTGATAAAACTGCAAAATCCACGAGCAAGGATCATAAATCATGAGGACTTGAATAACTTCGTACAAAGAACAAGAGCTGGAGAAGAAGGAGGAGGAATAGCGAAAGGAAGAAGAGAAAGCGCGAAGAAGAAGAAGGAGGAGATTAAGAAGAAGAAGAAGAAGAAGAAGAAGAAGAAGAAGAAGAAGAAGAAGAAGAAGAAGAAGAAGAAAAAGGAGACAGGAGCAAAGGAGAAGAAGAAGAAGAGAAGAAGACGAAGAGAAGAAGAAGAAGAAGAAGAAGAAGAAAAAAGAAGAAGAAGAAAGAAGAGAAGACTAGGAAGAAGAAAAAAGAAAAAAGGAAAAGAAGAAGAAGAAGAGAAGAAGAAGAGAAGAAGAAGAAGCAGAAGAAGAAGAAGAAATAAGAGGAAGAAAACTAGAGAAGAAAACTAGAAGAAGAAGAGAAGAAGAAGAAGAGAAGAAGAAGAAGAAGAAGAAGAAGAAGAAAAAGGAGACAGGATCAAAGGAGAAGAGAGAAGAAGAAGAAGAAACGAAAGAAGAAGAAGTAGCAGAACGAAGAAGAAGAAGAAAAAGAAGAAGAAGAAGAAGAAGAAGAAAAAGAAGAAGAAGAAGAAGAAAAAAGAAGAAGAATAAAGAAGAAGAAGAGAAGAGAAGAAGAGAAGAAGAAGAAGAAGAAGAAGAAGAGAAGAGAAGAAGAAGAAGAAGAAGAGAAGAAGAAGAAGAAGAAGAAGAAGAGAAGAGAAGAAGAAGAAGAAGAAGAAGAGAAGAAGAAAAAAGAAGAAGAAGAAGAAGAAGAAGAAAAAGAAAAGAAGAAGAAGAAGAAGAAGAAGAGGAAGGAGAAATATCATAGACGTTTATAGCTTTCTAGAATAGAGTAGAGAACACCTTTGTATTGCGTAATGCTTGGAAGTTATTTCTCAGGGATCATAAATCAGTGAGGGATAAGTTGTCTTCAAGGGAAATA
>NW_024090952.1:0-23085 GCF_014356525.2 Nilaparvata lugens | reverse complement strand
GCAAAAAGTTCTTGCTTGAATTGCCCATTGTTTAAAAATGGGAGCGACCATGTTCAAGTAGAAAATAAAAAAGTAAATTCGTATGGCTTTTGTTGGTGGGGAGTCCCTTGCGGGGAGGTCCAACGCCTGAATATATAATTCAAGCCGTGAATGGGCCATACGGACTGTCCTACTTCAGCCGGGACCGATAGTTTAACGTGCCCATCCGATAACACGGGAGTGATCTGGTTAAAAAAAACTTTTGGCTATGAGAGGGTTTAAACCCGGGATCTCTATGCTGCTAAGCAGCACTCTATCCACTAGACCACGGATCACTCAAGAAATAAAATGGGCAGTATTTGTAGAACTTGCAAGTTCTACAAAGTTGCAAGTACACAAATGAATGGAGACTTCCTGTTATATTTTTCAAATGAACATTTCAATATGTGAAAAGTCTTACATGAGCCTTGGTTGAAAATCAATTTCATTTTTATGTCATGTTCCAACACCACAGGACATCCTCAACTACACATAGCGGACTTTATTTAACGACAGTAGTACATCCATACTATGATTCAGCCATCGTTAAATTTGCATGGAATTGTGAGACCCTGTGCAGTAAATTCCAGTCTTTGTTCATCCTTCACCATATCTCGTTTATGAAAACTAAACTCGTTGCAGTTGAAAAACAGATACTTACGCAGCTGAGACTCTACGTACTTGTTTTACAACCTTATTGTCCTTGAGAGCATCCAGCACTCGCATTTAGCAACCCTGTATTCTATTGAGCAAACAATGTTAACTGTGCAGAGGTATTTCAAATTTAATAAGATGCCTTCGATTGTGTGTCCTTTAGCTATACCAAGTTTATGAGTTTTGTTGGAAAAGCAGTTGTGAGAGTCTGCCACATTGATAACATCGTTCATTATTCATACTGAATTCAAATGAATACAAAGGGGACTGGTAGTTTCTTGAGAGTTCTATGTTTTACACGTGAAACCGGGGAGATGAATGTTCGCTCAGTGAAAATAGAACATTATCATAGAAACTTGATCCTGTACTCCTAAACAATTCGAATCCATTACCAAACTTTCAAAACTCGAGAAAGTTCTCCATCATAAGTAGTTATTAGTAACTTATCAAATTGAATGGATAATTAAATCTATAAGTTCGATGTGCAGTCTATAATCAGATTATAGACTGCACATTGAACTTATAGATTTAATTATCCATTCAATTTAATAAGTTACTAATAACTACTTATGATACAGATTCTGTATTATAATGTGCAGTCCATAATGTTCAATGGTCCATTACCATTGATAAACACATTATATTTGGTCCACGGAGCTTGACAAACACATATGCTCATCATGTGTATGATAAGTTATGTCCAATCTAATATAATCTATAAGGATTAAGTTATTAACATTTTGTTAATAACGCAGCTTTACCAAAGTCAAGTCCTAAAAAAAAAATTAAAATTTTAAAACTAACAATGAAAAATTGAAATTTAAAATGTAAAGTCATTGAGAATTATCATGTGTAATGTTCTAATTTACTTGCATAAACCTAGAGCTCGAATGAGAGGAATGTATTATAACTACCTAGTTATAATACAAAACTAGAACAGTTTTGTGAAAAGTTTTTTGAATAAAAAAGAATTTGTAATAATGATGTTTTATGTCAAGAAATTCATGTTTTATGTCTCATCTGTAAAAGAACAATTCAAAAATAAAAATAATTAAACAATTTAATAAGTGTTCTTGAAACCAGGATTAAGTTTTAATGGGTAGATTCAGCTTAAAATGTAATCACTCTATAATACTTGTATGTTTCTTGTACTTTTATGCATTACGACTTATTGAATTGGATCATCTTCGAATGCCACAGGGATACGAAATTTGTTGCTCTTAAAGTTCTCTGCAACATTTTAAAATTACATAATATGCTTCCTTTTACCTTCCTCTTATTTTAAGAATGGGACGTAATTCAGTTATGGACTTTCAAATGATGACTCATCTTTCATTTGAGAAATCAATTTTGGGGTAAGAATATGAAATGTTTCCTAGCTAAATATCCATGACGGATTGAAGTACGATAGAGAAGAAATTAAGAAAATGGAAGAATCTATTCAAAACTATAATTATTAGGCCTATACAGTGAAAAGAGAATAAGGTGAAATATGAAAGATATATGAGTGAGTGAGTAAGAAACAAAGAAGGGAAAATGAGAGTGACATATGAAATTGCAGCCTAAACAATGTCCAATTAATACTAGAGAAAGTTCAGAAAGATACAAATAATGGACAATAATTTATCGAGGAATGTGAGGCTGTAATTACTACCACCTCATGATTGATTATTCACCAGTGTAGAGCAGAGAGAAAGAAGACAACATGTTAGCTACAATTTATAGTTGAAACGAAAAAGGAGCATAATACTAATAAAAATTAGCCTGATTGCGTTGTGTGTTCCAGGTAGCGTATAATGGATCATCGATCTTCCTTTGCCAGTTGCTTCACATCACAGTGGGGTTGGGGAATTTATTTGTGAATTCAAATTGCGGCAGACGACCTTGATGACGTGGATGTTCGCCAAAACGGGAGATGAAGACAACGCCTAGGATTCAAACACGAGGGCGTGGATGCGAGTTTTACAGTTTTGGTAAAGGAGGCGGATATTACTTCATGACGACTCTCTCTTTCTAGCCCTGTGTGCCCACTACATTCAACGTGTTTTTGCAATTCTAGTGAGGTAGAGTGAGAGAAAAAAGAGTAATGACAAAATAGAGGGAGATGTAGTTAGAGAGGGAGACACATGTGAAACTTCATACGACATTTACACAAATAACAGAGGATGGAATGGAATATCAAAGAACACTCTTGAGAAAACACACTTTTCCGGAACGGAAAGCTTGTCTCTTGAATCCATCAATCATTCGTCTTGAGAAACTCACATGATGCCCTCCAAATCATAATTTTCTTCTATATTATAACTTTTTACCCTTTCCTCCAACCATTGGTCAATAATAATGAATACTGTAAAATATTTCGTTCCTGCTAGACTTATGCCCAATATTGAGCGGTGAACACTATTATCGATTACAACAAAGAGAAGAACCTCTAGCATGTTATGTAGCCTCTATAAAAGAGGCAGTCAAATTATTGCAATTGAAAAAATCAGAAGAAGAGATTGTAACTAATATATGTTCAGGTTTAAATCCCGAGGAAAGATCAAGATTATATTCCAGTTCAAGCCTAGAAATTTTAGGGACCTCGACGAAATATGCATTCAATCACAAAATATTCTATTTGCGGATAGAGAAAGAGATCGATTTGAGTCACATTCAGATAGAACGTACAACGAACATTTAAAGAAGGGGGTACAGTCCCATTAAGATGTTATAGTTGTAAAAAATTAGGTCATAAATTATGGCTAAAGTGTGTAGATCAAATCCTAACAATGACAGTTTTAAAGAAGAGATTATGAAACATAAAATGGAATCTTCAAATTCCACTAATGGCACTAAAACCACGCTTATATGAAATGCTTCAAATGTCAGAAAATAGGGCATTATGCCAATGAGTGTAGAAATAAACAAGCAACACTAGTTGAATTTGATAAGAGAGGAAACTGCAATACTAAAGCGGATAGAGGTATAGAGCATGGCATTGATAATGATAATTATATCAACTCCATTGATTCGAAGTATGAATCGAGAAGTAAAGATAAATTACTCAAAGCTAGGAAGACTGAGAGGAAAAATAAAGTTGATAAAAATTGTAAAAGAAGGTCGCAGAAATCTTTGAAGATGATAAAAACTAAAGCTTTAACGAATAAAATCATTCCTTTTGTAGTTTGTGAAGTGGCAAACAATAGCGTGCTTGCACCGCTTTGATAGACTCCGGTGCAAGTAGGAGTATCATTTCAAAAAAGGTTTTCGATGAGTTATTGATTGCTAATCCTAAATTACGAGTTGAGGAAGATCATCTAAATTGTATCACAGCTAATAACGAATGTTTGAATTTGAAGGAAGCAGCGTTCATAAAAATTAAAGTAGAAAACTTCAATTGGAAATTTCGATTTCATATTAGTGAAAATCTTTCAGCTCCAGTTATACTCGGTTGTGATTTTATACATCACACACAGTTAGTAATCGATTTATTCAACAAGAGGTATTATTTCAATTTTAGACCACGATTCAAATTTTCCTTTGAAAGTAAAATGAATCCCGATTCATTGAAAATACAAAATGCAATTAGTTCAGACATGAGTGAAGATAATTTGAATGCTGAGCAACAGAGAAAATTGCAAAGAGTACTAGACAACTTTGATGATGTGCTCATTGATAAATTATTGGGAAAAACGAATTTAGTTGAATATAAAATTCGCCTTATATCAGAGGAACCGGTAAGAAAAGCTCCCTATCAATTAAACCCTATGAAAATGGAAATCATGAATGAGAAAATCAAGAAGATGCTCGAAGAGGGAATAATTGAGAAGTCGACTTCATGTTATTCTAGCCCAGCGTTTTTAGTATCAAAAAAGGGAGGAGGTGAACGTGTAGTCGTTGATTATCGTGCACTAAATAAGAAGATATCATTAGATTCTACTCCGCTGCCCAATCTGGATAACATATTCCACTGGTTCCATAATGCCGAGTATTTTTCGGTGTTAGATTAAAATCAAGCATATTATCAGATGCCCTTATCTGAGGAAAGTAAACATCATACAACTTTCTGTACTCAGAGGAGAACCTATCAGTATACTAGAGTTCCGTTCGGATAAGTATAGGTGCACAAGCCTTGACTTCCGTTCTAGATACACTCTTTGAGGATATAAAATTCAAATTTGTTTTAAATTATCTTGATGATATAGTGATTTATTCAAAGGATTTTGAATCTCATTTAGTACACATTAAAGTTGTGTTATCAAAATTAAGAGAAGCCGGATTTACTGTGAAACCAGAAAAGACCAATTTTGCGAAGAAAACAAATTTCATTTTTAGGAAATCTAGTTGATCAAAATGGTATAACTATCGACCCTAACAGAACAAACTCCATCCGAGAATTTCCAAAACCCAAAAATGCCAAAGTTATAGCGAGATTCATTGGTATGACTGGGTATTATCATAAATATATCCAAATCTATGCTGAAATCGCAGCCCCATTGAATGATTTGAGGAAGAAAAATGTCAAGTTTGTATGGGAAGAGATACATGACAAGGCATTCCAACAATTGAAGTATGCAATCATGAACCCACCAGTATTGAAAACTGCCGATTTTTCAAAACAATTTGTATTGCAAGTAGACGGAAGCTGCAAAGCTGTAGCAGCTATACTCTCACAGGAAATTGATGGAGTATTAAAGCCCATTGCTTATGCATCTAAAAAACTGACTCAGCAAGAGTGTAAGTACTCAACTTATGGAATTGAATGTTATGCTGCGATTTTCGGAATGGAAAGATTCAAACTTTACCTTCAACATGCAAAATTCCTATTATTAACCGATAACAGTGCACTATCATGGATTCTACGACAGGACAAACAAATTGGTCGTTCAGGAAGATGGATACTTAGACTTCTAGCATTCCAATTTGAAGTGAAACATAATCCTGGTCGTTTAAATGTGACCGCGGATTGCTTATGCAAGATGAGAGTGATATCGAAGAAGAGAATGAAAATAAGGAAATTGAAAGTGAAAATGTATTGAATCTCGTGAATACATTGAAAATCACAGATTTCCCACTAGCGTTTACTGACATCAGAACACATCAAGAAAATGATCCTTTCATTCCTGACATTATGAAGAAAATTGCTAATAACCAAGATCAGTTTCCTTACAGTATTTCCAACGGAGTATTAGTAATAAGATTCGAAACCAAGAAAAGCTCAGAATTGTAGTACCCAAACTCCAGTGGCACTGATATTTCGATACTATCATGACAGCATTCTCGGTGCACATCTTGGAATTTCAAAAACTATCAACAGAATCTTTGAACATTTTTATTGGCCAGATTATGAGGAAAGATATTCAATATCTAGTTGAATCATGTATAAAATGTGGTCAGAGTAAGTCTACACAACAAACGAACTATGGATATCTTTCTTCCAAAATAGAGGAAGAACCATTAGCAATGTTTCACATCGACACTGTTGGTCATTGATACGTACGACTCAAGGGAATATGTACATTTTCAGTTGTATTGATGTATTCTCGAAATTTTGTTTGTTGATTCCACTACGAAAAGCCAATTCAGAATCAGTGATAAAAGCATTGAAGTCAATTTTCATACAATTAACACCCAAGTGTATCATTTCCGATAATGCTTCAATATTCACGTCATCAAAATTCAAAAACTTTTGTTTCCAGCTTGGGATAAGACATAGTACTACAAGTCCATTATACCCTAACCCGAATTTAGCTGAGCGTTTACATAGAAATATCTACGCAGTGCTCTGATAGCTTTTCATGCTACTAGTCAAAATAAATGGGACGAAAGTGTGACGTCATTTCTCCAACTCGCCTTTAATTTAGCTAAACATGACAAATTGCACATGCAATACATGAAAACATGACAGTACAAATTGCACCCCATTTTCATTGATGTATAGATTCAAGCCAAATCATCCCCTGCTGAATGTGTGGCACATCAACGAAATCCTTCCAGATAATTTCAATGACGAAACTATGAAAGTTTGGAAAGATGTGAAGGAACATTCGCTAAAAGCTCATGATAGGAGGAAACAAAATTATGATAAGACTAGAAAGGAAGTACCATTCCAAACAGGAGACTTGGTTTGGCTCAGAACGCACATTTTAAGCGATGCTGTAAAGAAAATCTCTCACAAGTTAAGTTACCGTTGGGCCGGTCCTTATGTCATTAATCGCTGGCTGACGTTAGTGACAGTAGAATTACTTGATCCGGAAAACGATAGAATTTTACAGAAGGCACATGTATCCCAAATTAAGAAATACTATCCTAGAGAAGAAGAAGATAAGAACAAATGAATGAAGAGAAAATAGAAATGTAAAATGATAAATAGCAGAAATGTAGTAAAATTCATTATCTTTTATGAAAGCTATGCAAGCTGAAGGCTTATAATGATTGACTTTCAAAATGGAAAATCACACAGGCAACATTTAGTAATTTCTTTGCAACGCAGCAGATAATATATATGTTACTTTACTATTTCTCATTGGCCGTGACAATGGAAAGTTCTATCGAAACAATAATCACTGCTGTTGAGAAATAATAAGTTGATTTAATATGGTGAAGTGAACTATCTTTTGAAGTCGAATTATCTTCCTACAGATTAGTTTTGTCTCACATCAAATAATTAATGTATGTAAATATTAATGTATATTTTTATCAATATTCCGACTTATACAATCGGCAATATATGACTCAACAATCAGGCTAAATGATACTGTTTATGCTTTTTGTACTATGAGCATTTTGTACTCTCTTCTGAAATCATGTTATAAGGAATATTGAAACTTATTGGATAAGATGTATAAATGAAAATAAACTTATGGTTTTGATTTTCCAGTAGCGGTATTTATGTGAACGATTGATATGATTTTTTAATGATACTTTCTTACTGATAGTAGTATGGCATTATTGAAGAAGTTTGTAACAATATTGTAGCAATCATGATTAGATGTTAAATAATTAAAAAAAAAAAAGTTTTTGTACTCCTCGTGTTGTAGTTAATTATTTAGTTAAGAACAGACGATAATTATTAATGATCATAATACGTATTATTATTGTATTTATCAGTTTAATAACTCCCTTCCTACAAAGGGAACACCCATACGAATAATATATTTGATTATTAAAATTACCGTATTTTGCGTTCAATCTGATAGTAGTATGAAAAGTTGTAAAATAACTTTAGTGAATGAAGTTGAAAAATACTACTAGAATGAAGGAGCTTAGTTGTCGGCGACAACTAAGCTCTTCACACGCTCAGGACATTTAAGCTCCCCGACAGTAAATCCCCTGCTGGATAGGCCTATGACGGGTCTGGTTGTCGTGATTGTATCCGACAACTGAGCTCCCCGACAGTAAATCCCCTGCTGGATAGGCCTATGAGGGGTCTGGTTGTTGTGATTGTATCTGACAACTAAGCTCCCCGACAGTAAATCCCCTGCTGGATAGGCCTATGAGGGGTCTGGTTGTTGTGATTGTATCCGACAACTAAGCTCCCCGACAGTAAATCCCCTGCTGGATAGGCCTATGAGGGGTCTGGTTGTCGTGATCGTACCCGACAACTGAGCCCCCCGACAGCTGATCCCCTATTGAACATTGAAATCAGCTCGAAGCGGGTGGGGAAGTAGTACAATCACAGACACTGTTTCACACGTTCTATGAATTCTATTATTAAAATTACCGTATTTTTCGTTCAATCTGATAGTAGTGTAAAAAGTTTTAAAGTAATTTTGGTGAATGAAGTTGAAAAATATTGCTAGTTGCTAATGAGTATGTACTTTGATTAAAATCTACTAATAATAGAAATCAAGCGTTCTGGAAATAAATTGATGAGTTTACTTACTTATTACATTCTATAAATATCAAGAAACATGTTTTATTATATTTTAAACAGCATGAATTTTAAAATTTCCATATTAATATTGCCCTACATGGAGCTGGCACAGGCAGAGCGGTCTGCTGGCACTGTAGACGTGCCACCCTCGATAGTGCAAAACACTCACAACTAATAGACAAAAACAGGTCATGGAACACGTTTCTTGAGGCGGAAGGAAAGGTCATTGCTGAGGTTAGAGAGAAAAACTGTATATGTAACAACACGCAAACATACGCCTCCTCGCACCCTGCCTTCCTTCAACACGTACAACGTTTTAACTCAATCAACGTACCGCATGTCGTCAAAGCTGATGGTTATATCGAAGACGCATTTCATGTATTTCACTATACGGCTACAAAGGCACACCACTCAGCACTACTCTGTGAGTGGGATAGACGGAAGCACATTGCCAGCCAGTACAACTTTTGTTGTTGCAAACTAAGATCTTACTTTAAGAAAATTACCGGGCAGCTGAAGAGAGGTGGCACATTTACAGTTACTGGCGAAAACTGCGGCACTCGGAGCGTGCGAGGTGCTTGGTTGTCGGGCTCTGCTCTGTGAAGACAACCAAACTCCCTCCTTGCAAGCTAGCGTCAACTAGTATCCCCCCCCAGACAGTAAATCCCCCCCTACTGGCTCATAGGGGACTAGTTGTCCACCACTACTGGATCACAATGCCATTTCTAGGTATTATTAGCCTTTCTCACTCTATGAAAAATTTCAAATTTCTATTTGAATCATTCCATTACTGCTCGAGACGATTCCCAAGTATTCAGAATTATTGACTTGCTCTAATCACACACCACCAACGCTTTGCACAAGTGAGCAGTGATGTCACTTCTAGGGATTTTTCAAGCCCAAAGGGATAAATTATTTCTAGGGATTTCTAGGAATTAATTGATACATATACATGAATCATTTAGTTATTTATGATATCTATCTTTGATGAAAGATTTGTTTGTTTTTTGAAGTGTCAATATTCATTTTGATAAGTGGAAATAGCTTGAACTACATATTGATTTGGACTGTAGTATAAATTTGATGAGGGACAGTTTTGGACATAAGCCTGTTGTACCTTCTCACATAATTGTGATAAATAAATGAATGAATAAACAAACAAATAAATGAATCATGAACTACTTAAGTCGATTCTGCAATATGGCATAGTTGTTCAATGAAATTCAATTCATTATTACATCCTATACATCTGATAATCAGACAGAGGATGTGTCAAAAAGGGCAATCTTGGGAACATATATCACAATCACATTGATGAATTACTGTATTTATACAATAGTCACATAAATATATTTAAGCTGTAAATGAGCTGTACTTGAGTGAAGAAGCTGTGATAAGATTTATATTGAATAGACTATGTTGAAAAAACTTATATTGATATTGTATTGACTCTAAATTACTGTATGACGGAAACTCTATGTTTGTAAAAGCTCTTGAGTTAATAAAAAATTGTTATTATTATTATTTAATATTTTAATCTACAATACTGACTTATGACATTATTACATCAACTTTGCAATCACTTGAAATTGAAATATAATCAAATTAAGATAAGATAATAAGGAAAATCCAATAATAAACAGGATCAAAGTAAATCATCATAAAAATGATTGAAGTAAATTTAAAAAAAAATCATTATTAATCATGAAATAAAATGAATAAGATAAGGGAGGACTGATCCACACTCATGCGGGTAACAAAAATACTACTCATTATGCACAATTCCACCCATTAATCCATATTTCAATTATTTAATCCATATTCTAAAAATTATACATACAGTATTTAAACATGAAAACTAAATCGAGATACACTTGGTACAAGCAAGAAGCTATTTCATTCGCCCCACGACCAGCAGTGGCTTCATGCCACATGAAGTTTAATGACTGACTGGTTTCATTGTCATGAATTGTAAGATTGAACGTCCAAAGTTGACGTTTATAAAAGGCAACACTTGAAAAAAGTAAAGGTGTAGGCAGACATTGCTGCAAGTCAAAACTAAAACACTTCTTATGATTGTCAAGTATATCATTTTCCTTATCCATTTTCTTACATAGGTATGCAAAGTCAGCTTTTTCCTGATGTATTTTCAAATCACTTTCAGCTTGTAACCTATCCTCATCATTTCCTGCAACTTTCGTTTTCATTTTAAGGGTATCACAACGATGACAAGTGTCAATCTTTGGTTTCTTGAATGCTAAATTCATTGCTTTAAATTCTCTACTGTATATTTTAATGGAAACAGGGTTTGTGTGACTTTCTTTATACAAATCATACATTGTTTGTATGGTAAGGTTTGATTGTAAGTAATTTTTGTCATTTGTACGGCGTGTGTAATGGCTTTTGTAGGTTGGAAAAGATTTTATGTGGGCTCTTACTTCTTGAATTACAAGTTCGGAAGTTTTATTTGCTGGTTGAGAGGTTCTACCTCGCTGGTCATTCACTACAATTCCAGTGACACTGGACTTCTTTTTTTCAACAGTGTATCGTACAAACCTTTCCTTTTCTCCAAGAGTTGACAAAAAACAATCCTTGCAGACTACCTTTCGTTCACCATTTATTTCAAAACCATATTCATAAGTACTATTTCGAATCTTTTTAGAATTCTTTTTCTTTTGTACACGTCTCTCTACTTGTTTTGTAAATATACACCTCCCAATGAATTTTGCACGTTCATTTCTCGAACCTAAACCCCAATATTCTTTGAAAATGGTGGACCGTAATGCAGGATCTGCTTCCAAAATGATGGAGCACTTTTTCTTACAGTGTTTCAGATCTTTCATCTCCCTTTTAGGTATCTCTCTTCCTGATGTATTGATATATGATTGACCTGAATTAATTAGTAAAGTTCTTTCTTTTCTTAATGCTCTAGCCCAGGGTTTATTAGCTTTTCCCTGATGTGAGACAGACTGAGGATCATTATGGACATTATTGTTATCATCATCAGATGTATCAGGTGAGAAGGAACTGTTCCTACCTTGATGTGTCTTCTTTTGTTTACTTGTAACTCGTTGTCCTTGTCTGGTATTCTTCTGTGTACTTGAAGCTGATTGTTGGTGGTCTTCTTCTTCTTCTTCTTCACTGCTATCACCATTGGTTGAAGGAGCATATGTCTTGTCCATATCTGAGTCATCAAGGTCTTCTTCAAATCCTCCAAACGTTTCCATGTGCTCATCTTGTGATAATGCAGTAGCTCCATGGGTTTGAGATACAGCTGCAAACAATATTTCTTATTATCATAATTGCATAGGTGCATAGGTGGCATGATTATGTTGAGGAAAGAGTGCAAGAACCATTCAATTTAATTCCGTAATAATTCCGGAATAGGGAAGAAGATAGGTATAGATTTATGTACACATTATTATCAATGTTTGAAGATGCAGTGGCTCTCCTAAATAAAAATAGAAGAAATCTTTCAACAGATAGTTGCTGATAGTTAGCTGTTTCAACAGATAGTTCCTATTTTATCTATCTGCAGCTGAAATGCCAATGAAATTCTATCTTTTACAGATGGCAATTGTATGATCTAAGTAGTGGTTGAGTGGTAGATTGGACATTACTGTCCAAACTTCGTAACATCAGAAAAATAAAGAAGTCATTTCATTCTATATCTTCTAAGCTCTATTTATGTGTGATTGAAAAAACTAACACTCAATGGATTTAATAATTTTGCATTTTATGCCAACAGATAGTGCCACAGAAAGCCATTTCATGTTTTTATCAAATATCTCCCAATTAAAATGATTATTTTTGAAAAACGAATAGAGCCTGCCAAACTTCAATTCTTCATCTATATTTTGGCGCAAACCACTTCAAAATTTGTCCATTGAAGCTTGTCCATGAACATTCCAAAGTTGGGCATGAGGCTTTCCTAAAATAAACATATTTATAATTATTTAGAAAATTCACCCACCTTCTTCATATTCTGGCGAGCTTATAAGGCCTAGATCCTTAGCTACATCCAGCAAATCTGGGGACAATTCAGGAGCCGGTGAAGAATTGACATCAGAGTCCAATGTTGGATTTAATCCTTGAGGCTCAACTGAAAAAATACAAAAATAAAAATTATACTTGAATTTAGTAGCCTATTAATAGGTTCAATAAGGTGTACTTACCATTATGTTATGCCAATATTGAAAATTAATTCCTACAGAACTCATCACATTCATTATACAGAGGCTATGGTATGTTTGCCCCAGGCTACACCTACAAACAGGGCAGTGTAGCACTTTAAGCTAAGACATTCTCTGCAGGATTAATTTCTGTTGCTCTGTTTCAATCCAGATTCAAATAGTAATAAAACAATAAAGGCCAAGTATGAGTATGTTATACTACCCTATCCCCACACTATTAAAGGTTTACTGTTGCTGGACTAGGTTCAAGTGAATTAGGTTAGTGTCCTATTGGATCTTATTATTTTATCCATAGGCTAATAATAATATTGTGCTCAAAGTTTTATCATTTGGTTTCAGATCTGAAAAAGTCACTAATGATAAGATGAATGCAGTTCATAGTTAGAACACAGTTTCATTCAATTTGGATTAAATTAATTTTTATAATAGGTCCAGGTTATAGGTTAGGTTATTTCGTGGTGCACAAAAATAAAACAGAAATTTGTACTTACTTGTTTGTACTTACTTGTTGTCTTTGGTGGAACAACCAGTTCATAAATTCTTTTCGCCCTCTCACTCATCTCTAGAGATAAAACTCAGAAATTCACTGAAAGTAGCATTCAATCCAAAGTAGCATAGCCTAATTGAAAACAAACGTCTTGAGGCATGCAAAACACAACATGATGCTTCGAAAATCGTATTATTTTAGGTTATGGTAGCTGGCAATAAAGTCTTAAGTGACTTGTATCGACGTGATACAAGATACGTGATCCGTTGATACAATAGACGTATGTGAACATAAGACCTTTGTATCAAAATTGCTTGATTAATATAGCCGGTATTTTTGTCGTAAGTGATGATATGCCAATTGGACCGTTTTTTAAAAGAATAAAATATTTTTTCCTTAGTTAAGACCATGATACCAGTCACGTTTTCTCAGGATTGATTGATGATAGAGATATGACAGTTGTACCATCTGAAAGATAATTTTTTTCTCTATAAGGTAGTTTAGATAAGTCATTTTGACCAAAAATGTAGTTAATACCTTTGTACCGCCGGCCAAAGGTCTATGATAAGCTGATTGATTGCTGGATAATTTTTTTCTCTATAAGGTAGTTTAGATAAGTCATTTTGACCAAAAATGGAGTTAATACCTTTGTACCGCCGGCCAAAGGTCTATGATAAGCTGATTGATTGCTGGTTCCAGCCATATGATACAATATCATCAAAGTTCCATGATGGCTAAGGTTCATAATAACTTCAATGGCGACAATATATAATTATGACCAATGTAATTATCGACCACTTGCTCTTGCACCGATAACTATTTGAAAATTGTTATGTTTCGAAAACTCTAGTCCTGTCATTATATAAATATTCTATAAATGCACACATAAATGCATTGACTACGTACCAAAGACTGTTTCATTCATGATCTCAATATATTTTTGCACTAATTCTTTTTAGAAATTCATGTTATACACTAAGATTGTTCAGATCAATAAAACTATATACTAAATTATGTAATATTGAATTTATAGTTTTGTACTGCAGTTTTGTATGAAATACAAGCTTGAAACAACTTTATTTCTTTCGCAAAACTATGCGTCGCGTGATAACTGTTTTTCTCAAGCAATAAAGTCGGGTTTCATGCTAAATACATGAATAGCCACTGTCATCAAGAGTATCATAATATGAATAGAAATAAAAATCTCAGTACCCTTTTTTGAATTCTTTTATCACAACAACATGTTTCAAAATGGCATGAATGATGAAACATGTTGTGATGAAATAATTCAAAAAAGGGTAGGCCTACTGAGATTTTTATTTCTATTTATAGAGTATTACCTAGACTTAACAAAGCAAACGAAAAGGCATCTGTTGTTGAAATTTCCTTAATTGCATTCCAGAGCTATAAAATGTTTTCATCAAAATTGACAAAGATACTGGTTGAGGTATGTCCATATACCATTGAGGAGTAATTTTGCATGCCAATTGAGCTCCACTTGAACTGTCTGGTGTTACGCAGTAAATAATAATAATAATAATGAAGATTATCTGGGATCTGTTCCAAAAAATTTAAATTGCCCTTACAAGTTCTCCCTATGTTATACGATATCCACAAAACAAATTTATCTGTGTAATGAATGTGCATCTCAGGTAAATGTTCCTGAATCACACAGGAAATTTCCATAGAACATACTTCATTATGTTCAGATTACATTTCTTTCAATTGTTTTATGAGGTAATATGTGAATATGTGAATATTTTTGCTTTACAACAGTCTTTTTGTCTGCTGTTTATTGCAAATGCAGTTCTTTTAAACAAAAAAGAAAATAGTGAATGTTCAGTGGAGGTCAGTGATCTCGAGTGTATCAGTATATTTCTGATTTGTGTATCAGCCAGATGAACTGATCCATTGAATTGAAGCTGAACTAGCCTCAAGTACACAAAAGACTACTTATCTTGTAAGAGTTTAGACATTATTGACTTTCACATATCTCTGAATGTAATGACTGGAGAAAGTTTGTGATTGAAATTGATGAGAGTAGAACTCTAATTATAAGGTAGGTCGAAAAGATCTGTGTTTGAGAATTTTCTCTTGGAAGAATTCATTGTGGTTCGTTCTTTTGTTTCAATCATTCAAGGAATCCTAGGAAATGGTTCAAATCAATGTGATGAAGAATAGTTTACTATTTGAATCTTATTTATGAAATAAATCCAGAAAAGACAGTAACTGTATTCACTTTTCTTTGAACAACGTGATTGTCCTATTCACTTAAATGGTTTCTTGCATCTTAAATTGGGGAATCTTCCTTTTGCAAAGGAAAATTACATGGAAAAGGCAAGCAGAATTTAAGAATTGACAATTGAGAATGTTCAGTAGAGGTCATTAATCTGAAGTGTGTCAGTTTATTTCTGATTTGTGTATTGTGGACGAAACAAGAGCTCGCCAATATGACAAAATCTTCCAAGAGGAAGAGATGAATCAAGCATTTTCTAGACCAAATCAGGTTTCAAGCATACGAGAAGGAGGCGGGCAGAGCATACGAGAAAGAGGCCGGCAGAGCATACGAAGAGAAATAATTGATGTTTCCAAAATTGGTCATTTGAGAAAAACTAATGATCCAACCAAAAAAAAGTGCTGGAGACGTAAGTTCAGTGAGGTCAGTGATCTCGAGTGTGTCAGTATATTTCTGATTTGTGTATCAGCCAGATGAACTGATCCATTGAATTGAAGCTGAACTAGCCTCAAGTACACAAAAGACTACTTATCTTGTAAGAGTTTAGACATTATTGACTTTCACATATCTCTGAATGTAATGACTGGAGAAAGTTTGTGATTGAAATTGATGAGAGTAGAACTCTAATTATAAGGTAAGTCAAAAAGATCTGTGTTTGAGAATTTTTTCTTGGAAGAATTCATTGTGGTTCGTTCTTTTGTTTCAATCATTCAAGGAATCCTAGGAAATGGTTCGATTCAATGTGATGAAAAATAGTTTACTATTTGAATCTTATTTATGAAAGAAATCCAGAAAAGACAGTAACTGTATTCACTTTTCTTTGAACAACTTGATTGTCCTATTCACTTAAATGGTTTCTTGCATCTTAAATTGGGGAATCTTCCTTTTGCAAAGGAAAATTACATGAAAAAGGCAAGCAGAATTTAAGAATTGACAATTGAGAATGTTCAGTGGAGGTCATCAATCTGAAGTGTATCAGTTTATTTCTGATTTGTGTATCGGCCAAAGAAACTAGTCCATTAAAATGATGCTGTACTAGCCTGAAGTATATATATTGTGAGAATTCTAAATATTATTGACTTCACATACTTGTGAGTATATAGACTGAAGAAAGTTTTTGATTGGAATTGATGAGAGTACAACTGCTCTAGCTATCAGGTGTGTGGAAAAGATCTTTGATTGAAAACTTCTTAAAACATAATTTGTATTTTTTCCATTGATTCAACCAAAAGATCTTGACAACATTCAACAGGTAGGTACCAACATACCAACGTACAAGTAGGTGACCTACTGCCACTAGGAAAGTAGGTCAAGACAACCTAGAGAAGAAAAGTCTGAGGAAAGAGACTTGAGTAATATTACTCATTGCCATCTCAGTCACTATAAGTCCAATAAGACAAGATGAAATTATTCAATGAGAGAAAAATTGTAATTGGTCACGGAATTGCAAACGATCTAATGGAAAATGCAATGGACAGAATTCAGCAAATGCCAACATCCTGCAACCAGGAAAGAAGGTCGGGAGAACCTGGAAAAGAAATGTCTGAGAAGGGGGACATGAGTTAATACAGCAATAATTTATATCCATACTTCTGGACAAGCTGATTTATATCTGGAGATAAATGTAAACCCACAGTTTTAGGTGAATTCTAAAACACTGAGTAGTGATTTCAAAACTCCTATATCTGGAGCTCACTTCAAACCGCTGGTATCAATATAACTCATTGACATCACGGTCACTATGATTAAACAAGACTTGATGGAATTTTCCAATGAGAGAACAATTATTCTAATAGGTCACGGCATAGGAAATGATCTGAAAGCCTGGCGGCCAACCCAAATGGCACTCTAGTGTCATGCTTATGTAGGGACATGAAAGGAACAATGAGTAGCTGTGGTCTCCAAATAGGATTTAGGTTTTGAATTAGTTAGGATGTTAGGTCTCCATAGGATGTTTGGGGTTTTGGCAGAAACGGTTCAGATTCTAAACAAAATACAATCCCCTGCAAATCTGGGACAGAACAGGACCCTGACCAGTTCACTTTTTTGTATTACATATTAAACATATTGGCCATTTATGGACATCAACACGAATTATTCACATTTATAATTGAATGCCCATCTCAATCGAAAGTAGGAAAGTCATTTTCAATAGTATAGTCTGTTGGATACAGGTTGGATACCCAGTCTGCTATCATAAGGGGGAAATTAATTTTCTCAATTGGAAAAAAAATGAAAAATTTGATTAAAAATGTAAATTGAGAAATTATTCTATTATTTATGAACAACTAGAATATGTTCAAGATTTCTCAGATTCTCAACAGAATACAATAAATTGAAGATACAAGAGCTGATTTGTAGATAAGAGCTATGATTTGTATATATTTTCGCAATCGACTGTGAAATGTGCTTTACAACAGAGGACATTGAATAGACACACATGTGATTGTCGTTAATCATGGAAACAGATTGTCTACAACACAAACTGCAAACTGGTTGGATTAGAGCACACATTTCTTGGTCATTGGAAACAAACACCTGACCAATGTGACAGAAACACTTCAAGATGTGCAAAAAGACCTTAAATGGGGGGACAATTCTGATAGGTATTGACATTGAACTCAACGCCTCTAGGATCATATGAACATGTAGAGCATAGACGAGAGTTGGTGGAGGAACAGAAGATACAAGAGCTGAATTGTATATAAGAGCTATTATTTTTATATAATTTCGCAATAGACTGCGAGATGTGTTATACAGCAAAGGACTGAGGTTCATAATAACCTCAATGGCGACAATATATAATTATGACCAATGTAATTATCGACCACTTGCTCTTGCACCGATAACTATTTGAAAATTGTTATGTTTCGAAAACTCTAGTCCTGTCATTATATAAATATTCTATAAATGCACACATAAATGCATTGACTATGTACCAAAGACTGTTTCATTCATGATCTCAATATATTTTTGCACTAATTCTTTTTAGAAATTCATGTTATACACTAAGATTGTTCAGATCAATAAAACTATATACTAAATTATGTAATATTGAATTTATAGTTTTGTACTGCAGTTTTGTATGGAATACAAGCTTAAAACAACTTCATTTCTTTCGCAAAACTATGCGTCGCGTGATAACTGTTTTTCTCAAGCTTTATTGCAGTGTAGTATCCAGTGCAGGAAATTTCCTTAGTGGAATATTATAAAAATGCTACTAATGCATTATAAAAATTGGCATATAGCATAATTGGCTCACAAAGCCAATGTGATGAATAATTTTTTTCAAATGTCTAATGTACAATTTCTCCTAGTACCCACAAGCTCAAGGGGTCAGGACGGGGAAGGGAACTCAGACAAGAACAGTCTATTATTTGTGAAATATAGTTCCTGAGATACCACATTTTCAAATGTTGAAATGATTAACATATTATTATTCGTTTAGAAAAATTGTCACTATCATCTGCTCTCACAATTATTATGTTTCTTCACGAGACTGAGAAGATGATGGAGCAAGAGAAAGAGAGGCCGAGAAAGAGGGATCTTTCAAACAAAAAAGAAAATTGAGAATGTTCAGTGGAGGTCAGTGATCTTGGCGCCATGCGTAAAACTACTACTGATAGTAAAACAGTAGAATTATAATTGATTTACAGCATGTAATTGGGATTTTCGTTTTAGTAATTATTTAGAATTGTAATTGTTTTTTGACAGCTCCTACACTCTGATAAGAGTCTCTGGAAGCTTCTTTAAAATAAAACAAACACTTCTTTACGTACTGAAAACTCAGGAATTAGCTTAGCTGATTTGGGTAGGTGACCGATCATTCACTTTACGCTTGCAGTGCATGCTCAGTAGGTTTAGTAGGGATTTTACTTCACAGCTTCCTAAAATTGAGAAATGATCATTTTTATGTCTATGATGAGCTGATTGATTGCTGGTTCCAGCCATATGATACAATATCATCAAAGTTCCATGATGGCTAAGGTTCATAATAACCTCAATGGCGACAATATATAATTATGACCAATGTAATTATCGACCACTTGCTCTTGCACCGATAACTATTTGAAAATTGTTATGTTTCGAAAACTCTAGTCCTGTCATTATATAAAAATATCGATCTTTCACAAATATCAATATATCGTTGCCATCCCTAGTCCCCAGTCCACTTTAGGGATGGGCAAAGTAGCTCATTCTTGTGATCGGATCAAGATCGCTCGCTCACCAAAATGAGTCGGTTCTCAAAAGTAGCTCTTGTGACCCACTTAAAGAGCTACTAAAGAGACGTTCACCTTCCTTCACAAATGTTTCTAATAAAACAAAACATTCGTAGTCTTTAAGAAAATTAAATAAATCAAAACCCCTTAAGCCAGCTACATTGTACACTAAAAATTCTAGTTTACAGTTCTTCTTTACTTCCTGGCTAATGGCTTCCTTTCAATGTCCTTCATCCTTTGCACTTTCATCACGTCCCTCCCCTCTTTCTTCTCCTTCATCGCCATGATAACAGCTTCAGCGTGGTCTCCCAGCACCTCACGCAGTTTTTCCTCGCCATCCTGGTTTCCAGCTTGTAAGTCTCCTGCTCCATCTATCTCGAACGACACACCGCCAACCGTGAGCCGATCGTGATTCACTAACACCCTCTCCTGCGGCCGCAACTCCACTATTTCCTTTTTCATCCGGAATAACGAGGCCCTTGTTCTTCTAGTTTCAGCCGAAAAGTCTTTTTGTACAAAGAACCCAGTGCCTTTGAGCTTCTTGACATTTTTCAAAATATGCGTTATCGTCATCATCGGGGAAATTAGGTATGAGTGGACCATTATCCCTCGCCGCTCCCAAACAGTGAGCCTGATTAATCCACAAATCATTTCTAGACCCCAAATACTCACTACAAAAACTCTTCACCACTTGTATCGGATTTGATGAACCCATTTTATGCTTGAGACCCTTGAAAATCAGATTGTTCCTTCTGCTCCTATCTTCTAACCCGATAACCCGTTTTAGCAACAATTTATTCGCTGTAGACAACTTTTTTTCATTTCAAATCAAATCAAATCATTTATTTGCCATACAATAAATACATATTCAAAACATAATAAAAGAAAATAACTGACTTTCAAGCTCTTTGTTCTCGGACGACACTTTATCCACTAATGTTTTCACAGAAGAAAATTCTTGCTGAAAGTCTTGCTTTTCCAGTTTGGCACCTATACACGCAGAAATACGATTTTCTGACTCCTGTAGTAATTTTTTCATAAGCTCCTCATCGAGACCCATCGTTGATTCAGGTGATTTTTTCTTATGTGTATGACTCATTCACAAAATAGTAAGGCCTTTCAACCAACAGCCTCTTGAACAGAGAGTGACGATATTTCTCCTTTCTGGCCAATTCCTTTCTCTTTTCCGCGCACAACGTGCATTTTGAGAATTAGTTTGTTTTTTTTATCCGAGCTAAACGTTCCCTGGAGATCACGCTTTTTCAGTACTTCTGGGAACAATACTTTTGCCTTCTTAAGCTGTTTTTGCTCACTAAGTTTAATAGTTTTCAAGTCTTTCTCCAGCTTTTCAGAGGTCACTTTGGCAATTTCCTGTAACCGTTTCAGTATTCTGGAGCATTCACGGATCCATTGCTTCTTTTCAGTCAGTGGCGACTTTCCAAAAATAAATAATGAAGCACATAGAACCAGATACAATGAAAATAAATTCGAATTCTACCTAGGGTGGAATGAGTGCGTTCAATTAGGCCTTGAGAGTCTGGGTGACCGGGTGTTGTAAGAAGGAGTTCAATATCATAAAGATGAAGAAGCTGTTTGAAACTGTGGTTATCAAATTCTCGTCCATTGTTGATTGAACCTCGGAGGGGCATGGGGAAAAGGAGAGATATTGAATGAAGGTCTTATTTATTTCATGTGAGTTGAGAGTTTCTAGGGGGAATGTCGTTAGTTTCTTTGAAAAGCAATAGACTATAGTTAAGATTTTCATTGTTTGAAGGTATACGTATCGACTTGAAGCTTTTCAAATGGTTTAGTCGGCGTAGGTGTTATTTGATACTTCTCTTAATTGGGTGGCGTTCGTATTTAGTTTGTGCACAGGTAGTACATTGGTTATGAAAAGTTTAACATCATCAATCATACATGGCCAGTAGTATTTCTGTTTAAGTTTTGCGAGATTTTCATTAATACCTCGATGGCATGTTTTACCTACATGGTGTTGTGCAATAATCTCTTGTTGCTCATCAGTTTTAGTTACATCAATAACGAACTTAGAATATATTTAATGGTAATGGTCGCAAAGTGTTCGCGAATCAAGGAAGTGAACCGTGTTTGAAAGTCTGTAAATGAGCGTTCTAGTATACCTGTTCCTCTACAAAAAAGTCATAAGTTGTGTTTGGTCTTAGATACTCACGGCAAATAGCAAGCATACAATCTAGATCGAAAAAGGCGTCGAAATAAATGGTTAGCCGATTCTTATTAAATATTTTTTGGAATGTGGGATCGTCTGTACCTCGTTTGATAATTATTTAATTGTGTTCAACATTAACGATCTTGTCCTCATCCATGATTGCAATATGATTATTATCTGAAGTAAGTTGACTGTGTACCGTTTGAGTACTTACATTGTCATTATTGGAATTTCAGGTGGGCAGTAGTCATCAATGAAATCCTGAAGAACTGAGGCAAGGTCGTCAGAGTCATCAATATTTAAAGATTGTGCGTGTCAAGTTCTATTCTAGACAAACTGTCGGCCACAAAATTGGTTTTACCCTTTAAAATTGAATTTCGAAATCAAATTCCTCTAATAGGAGTCGCCATCGTAATAGTTTTGAATTGAGTTCTTTCAGACTCTTCAACCAAACAAGAGGTTTGTGATCAGTTCTCAATACAAAACGTCGGCCGTATAGGTATGGTCTGGAATGTTTACATGCCCATACGATTGCAAGAAGTTCTTTTCCAATTGTAGAGAGATTTTCTTCTGACCTATTTAAAGTGCGAGAGGCATAGGCAATAGGGAGATCGTTTTTCTCAAAATTTTGCGACAGGACTGCTCCAATCGCAAATTGGCTTGCATCTGTGGTGAGTGTGAAGCTTTTTGAGAAGTCTGGAAGTCTGAGAATTGGTTCGTTTGCAATGCAGATTTTAAAGTTTCGAAAGCATTTAAAATTCCTTGTTTGTGGGATCGACTTTTGCATCTTTGTGAAGACAACGCGTAAGAGGTTTAGCAATTTCGCGTAATTATGGATCATTTTACGGTAGTAGCCAGTGAGACCTAGGAATTGTTTAATTGCTTTAGGTGTTTTAGGTATTGGAAATTTCTTTACAGCGTTTCATTTTTCTGGATTAGGGCGTATGCCATCACTCGAAATTATGTGCCCTAAATACAATAGTTCTCGTTTAAAGAATTCGGTTTTATCCAATTGAATTTGAAGGTTGTGATTTTTCAATTTTTGTAATACCGTCCGAAGATGGTTTTTGTGTTCGGAAAGGCTGTCTGAAAAAATAATTAAAAATTAATTAATATTTTTTCTCTTTTTATCCTATCTTTTCTCCATTCTTCCCTTTTTCGATCTCCTTCAGTATTAATTTTTTCTTGTATAACCTCTACTAACCTCCTTCAACTGAATGTTGAGGGATCACTA
>NW_024090951.1:0-23450 GCF_014356525.2 Nilaparvata lugens | reverse complement strand
ACATACTATTTACTATTTATTTATAAATAAGTTCTTGTTTTAAGGTGGCATTAAATAGATGTTCAATACTAACGAATCTATTTCCTTATTTTAAGATATAACATTGACGACGAGGTAAAAACTTAAATCCAAGAATGCTGACAAAAAGACTGCTGTGCCGAGGAAGCATCAAGAAAACAATGTGCAACAGCAATTTCCAAGTGAAATGAACAATGGAAATGGACTTGTAAGCAATGTTGTTTGAAACTGAAACTTGAAGCAATGTTGTATGTCAAACATATCTCGAAAACGTCTTTAATGATTTTGATTAAATTAGGAATATAGTGGGTTTGCGATAAAAGAAATTATTTTGGAACAGGTCTCAAATCTGGGAAAATTCGCTAAAGTTCCTTGAGAAAGGATTATTGGTCCTTCAAGTAGCAGCTGATCAGAAAAAAGTTTTCCATAGTCTGTTGAAAACGTGAGAAAAAGAGTTTGAGCAAGTGAAAAAGATTATAATAGTTGTAGTTGATTATCATAAGTTAAATATCTATAGTAATAGTATTACAACCCTATTGTTACAGAATGTAGCTGACTATGCATTGTCTTCTTTATGTCTCAATTAATTATTTTCAGTTAGTTCTACTCAAACTCTTGACGAGAGCACTCGGCTCCCGAAATTCTTTAATTCGGTATTTTCTGTAGTTGTAGTGTTAATAAAGTTTCAATTTTTAAAAACTCAGTCGTGTCGTCCAATCACTTAACTGGCGCCCGAACTTACGTCGCGGAAAGTTTTATCGTTGTATCCATCCACGTTCATTAAACTCGGATACAAGACCTTTTATCTTGTGTAGCGAAAAAACTTTGAGTTTCACCTCTTCATCCGTGAACCAACCCATATATTTTTCTCCAACGAGAAACTCATAGTGAAAGTGACTCGACTTCAAACTCCAAAATCCACCACTCAACTATAAAATTATTCTCCAACGAGAAAACAAAGTCAAGTGTTATCAGAGTAAACTCAAACTTTCAAAAATTTCTTCAACAAGAACTTAACTTTCACCAGTGTTAATAAGTGTAAATCAAATCAAACTACAAAAACGAAAACGACTTCAAGTACTTCTCAATGGAAAACCACCATCAAGCTGTTATCACCATCACGCTGTAACCGTATCCAGCCTAGCAGTTAGTTCAACCCCACGCTGGCCACCGCAGGAGACGAGAGGACTACAGGAGGATTCCTGCTGTCCGTATACTGCTGTGTCGATTACTCACAGTCGATTTAGGTTGGTGGGTGATGTTCCGGTTGTCGTCAGCGTCGGCGTCGTCTTCTTCTTCAGATGATATACGGACAGCAGGAATCCTCCTGTAGTCCTCTCGTCTCCTGCGGTGGCCAGCGTGGGGTTGAACTAACTGCTAGGCTGGATACGGTTACAGCGTGATGGTGATAACAGCTTGATCGTGGTTTTCCATTGAGAAGTACTTGAAGTCGTTTTCGTTTTTGTAGTTTGATTTGATTTACACTTATTAACACTGGTGAAAGTTAAGTTCTTGTTGAAGAAATTTTTGAAAGTTTGAGTTTACTCTGATAACACTTGACTTTGTTTTCTCGTTGGAGAATAATTTTATAGTTGAGTGGTGGATTTTGGAGTTTGAAGTCGAGTCACTTTCACTATGAGTTTCTCGTTGGAGAAAAATATATGGGTTGGTTCACGGATGAAGAGGTGAAACTCAAAGTTTTTTCGCTGCACAAGATAAAAGGTCTTGTATCCGAATTTAATGAACGTGGATGGATACAACGATAAAACTTTCCGCGACGTAAGTTCGGGCGCCAGTTAAGTGATTGGACGACACGACTGAGTTTTTAAAAATTGAAACTTTATTAACACTACAACTACAGAAAATACCGAATTAAAGAATTTCGGGAGCCGAGTGCTCTCGTCAAGAGTTTGAGTAGAACTAACTGAAAATAATTAATTGAGACATAAAGAAGACAATGCATAGTCAGCTACATTCTGTAACAATAGGGTTGTAATACTATTACTATAGATATTTAACTTATGATAATCAACTACAACTATTATAATATTTTCCTACAGATACCCTGAAAAGTGACCATTTGTGCACTGATTGCAGGCTGCAAAGAATCACTTTTCCGCACTAGTGCGCAAAGTGAGTACTTTGCGTACTCCAGATTTGCAGCATGACAACGCAAAATAGTTAGTAGGTTATATGGAGTACCAGTGCAGCAAAATCAAAATGAAGTTGGTAACAGTGACTGCTGTGGCTGCTATAGTGAGCAGAGGTGCAACGAAGCACAACGCACTAATTATTAAGTAGATATTATAATGGAGGACAACGACAGCACAGTGCCACCACAGCACACACCACACAGCCGCCTCGCCATTCAAACACTACTACATTATTCAGGCAATTTTACCCATAATTACCCACTTTTCATATTCAATGGTAACTGTAGGAAAAATTTAATGTGAAATACGTGCGCAAAGTTCGTTTGCTGCACTCAAGAAACCATTCCGCCCTCGCCTACGGCTCGGGCGTAAACGTTTCTTTCGATGCAGCAAACTGTCACTTTGCGCACTAGTTGCACAAATAACTATTTTCACTTGCTCAAACTCTTTTTCTCACGTTTTCAACAGACTATGGAAAACTTTTTTCTGATCAGCTGCTACTTGAAGGACCAATAATCCTTTCTCAAGGAACTTTAGCGAATTTTCCCAGATTTGAGACCTGTTCCAAAATAATTTCTTTTATCGCAAACCCACTATATTCCTAATTTAATCAAAATCGTTAAAGACGTTTTCGAGATATGTTTGACATACAACATTGCTTCAAGTTTCAGTTTCAAACAACATTGCTTACAAGTCCATTTCCATTGTTCATTTCACTTGGAAATTGCTGTTGCACATTGTTTTCTTGGTGCTTCCTCGGCACAGCAGTCTTTTTGTCAGCATTCTTGAATTTAAGTTTTTACCTCGTCGTCAATGTTATATCTTAAAATAAGGAAATAGATTCGTTAGTATTGAACATCTATTTAATGCCACCTTAAAACAAGAACTTATTTATAAATAAATAGTAAATAGTATGTTGCCATGATCACTCATGGAGACCATATGAAAGTAATAAGCACGTGACTTATTATTATATACCAATCTCCCTATAAGTGTGGTTCCGGACTCTTGTGATTCGAAAACAATGAAAGTGTTTGTTGATGTTAATGATAATGATTTGAATTAGCAATCAACTGATAAAATGAATTTCTGTTTGGTTTAGTAACGAGCATCGGCTTGCCTGTACAACTCAAATGTTTTCATGTGTGAAAATCTTGATCCTGGTTATTTTACTTTAGTATAATTGAATTTTGTTTTGCACTTATTTGCCAACATTTCATTAGAGTTGCAAGCCTCATATTAACATGAGTGACAAGCTGTAAGTGAATAGTTTGATAAGCTTATTGGTGATTTGACCTTGGGTATTTTGCTCTTCGTTGCAAGAAAGCTCTTCGTAGAAGGTCGTAAAGTTCAATTCAAATCTATATTTCTTACAAAACTATATTTATCTAGGCATAATGCTTATAAAGTGGAAATCTTTTCCAGTGACTGTACTACACATTTTTTTGATTTTTAATTAAATCAAATTAAAATTAATTTAATTTTGATGTTGATGAAATAACGGAAGCCCTTATTGCTGAAGAAAGAACAAACGCCTATCTAGAAAAACTGAAAACTATTCACAAACTAGTAAAAGATAAAGTAGGACAAGAAAAACAAAATAGAACTGATCGCTTAAATCACACTAGAGAAAAAGATTTTGAAATGCCTAACGAACCCTTCATAAAGACAACGTTTAATAAAAAGGATAAACCCAAATTTTGTGAACTACAATAAGGAAACTCAATTAGCTACTAATCCAAGAGCGATTCAGAAAAGACCCTTCAAACTTCACCCGAATCGAGTGAAGCGAGCTCGAAAGAAAAAGAAATCAACTAATTTATCTGTTTGAGGTAACAATGTTTGTTCTTCTGATCCTGTGGCGTTCCTAACACCAGCAAACCCGAGATATAGATTGACTGATCTTAGTAAAACATCAGGCATCACTCAGCTATCAAAATTCAGGACTCGTTCATAATAAATGAAACCTTCACATACATGCATAATATTAATGTAAACATGTTGCGTATCGAATTAAATACAATCAAAAGAACAATATTCACTTTGTGTGAACACATTATCGATCAAGGCCGTCTAGACATCATAACAATGCATTTAAAATACACAGAAACAAAACTAGATCACATCAATATCAGCAAAAATAGAAATAAGCGTGGACTTTTCAATGGACGTGGCTCAGCTATTTCATGGGTAACCGGTAACATGGATGCGAAAGACAAAGAAAAATACGACAAAATATTATTTCAAGTTCAGTCAAATGAATACCGCTTACAGCATAATATTGAGAATCAATTTTCAGTAAACAAAAGGCTCATTGACGATTTTAATGCTGATGTGAAAAAGATTCATGGGAATAATTTGAAAATTATAAATTATTTCAAAACTCTCTCAAATGAAACTACGACTGTACAGCTGAACCAGCAATTTTCCCTTTTATTTAGGTCATTAGTTTGCTCTTTAATAAAATAAGCGATTTAGATACTAGTTTGGAGTTTTGTAGATTGAATATTCTACATTCTAGCAGAGACAAGAATAATATAGTATACTTATAGTATAATATAATATACTTACTTATCCTTCGACCTTCATCTATGCTAGTATATTATCCCATAAAGAAATAAATAATATTATTTCTGAATCTAATGTAAAATTGATTTCTGAAGAACCAGAAGTGTTATGGCAATTAACAAAAGTACACTGCTCAATATATAAAGAATATATATCCTACTTCATTGAATTCCCTTTAAAATCACCTACTTATGAAACCTTCTTCTTATTATCCTATCCTGTTTATCGTAATACTGAAGTTACCACCATTCATGAATATCCTTCCCTTATCCTGAGATATGACGAAATTTTATCTGGTAAATGTGAATTTTTGTGTGACACTACTGTCATAAATATGTTGTGTATCGATTATACATTAAGAATCGACCTATCGATATAGTCCGGAGATCGATTATCGAAATAGACTAGAGAGGTTAGACAGAAATGTGGTCGGCTAGAAGAAGGTTGTCTCAATAGTGTTGTCATGTTCAAGAAGAAATTAATAAATGTTATTGTGCTAAAATGAAGTTTTATTTATAATACCAACAGTTATTACATGGCGCTGCGGCAGTGTAAAGTTAAATAATATCAATATCACGTAAGTTACTACCATACACGATGGAGAATTTGAAACCGCCACATCCTTTGTTGTTCGAAGGAAGCTTGTCTAACAATTTTGTGAAATGGAAAAAGCAATATCTCATTTATTCTACGGCGGCAGGAGTAACTTCAAAATCAGAAGAAGTTCAGGTGGCTGTTCTACTGCATTGTTTGGGGCCTGAGGCACAGGAACGACTTGATACTTTGGGACTGACGGTCAAAGAAAATGGTGATTGGAAATTGATTCTACAGAAATTGGAGGACTACTGCCTTCCGAAATCAAACGAAAGTGTGATTACATGTAAAAGTAAAGTATTATGATTTGTTCTGTTTTTAAAAAAAAAAAGGGGGGATGTCATAAATATGTTGTGTATCGATTATACATTAAGAATCGACCTATCGATATAGTCCGGAGATCGATTATCGAAATAGACTAGAGAGGTTAGACAGAAATGTGGTCGGCTAGAAGAAGGTTGTCTCAATAGTGTTGTCATGTTCAAGAAGAAATTAATAAATGTTATTGTGCTAAAATGAAGTTTTATTTATAATACCAACAGTTATTACAACTACTACTGCAGAAATGTGACAGTGATACAAAATAAGTGTATAAGTGAAGTATTAAAAGATAAGAAATTAGAACACTGTAAACAATAATTCATGGTTAGGTTTTCCACTGGGAGCACTGAACTCTATACTAGTATAGACTGTGGTATAGAGTGGTTGCGACTGACTGGGAGCGACGGCGCCTGACGGCGCAACCAAGGTCACGAAGGAGGATTATGGCCTTATGGGAGCGATACAAAAATGCACTTGTTTTAAACTTATACCAGTTATAGAATAGACACGCTAGGAAGTCTAGCCTCTGAAGCCAACATCTACTGCCAAATCCCCAAATCGTGACGTCATCATCGGATAGAAAACTTTCAGATTGTGTCTATTTCAGAAGGATGTAAATTATTTTTCTTAAATATGGTGAACTCCAGCTGCGCTTCCGCTGAAATAGACACAATCTGCCATTAAAAAAAATGTAAACAAACTCTACAGAAAAGTTTTCTATCTGATGCTGACGTCACGATTTGGAAATATGGCAGTAGATGTTGGCTTCATCGACTTTCAGTATGAATATACAATAGGCCGTGTCTATTCTGCTATAACTGGTCTAAGGTTTTAAACGACGCATGTGCTTTGTACTTCATAGCCGCTCTTACATGAGCTGTCTCATGGTCTCATGGTCTCATAGATACAGCGCGAATTCGAGTTTGGTGTCTACTATACCTCAGAAATTTGCATTCATTCATTCATTCTGCATTCATAAACTGATGCATACTAATGTGTGTATAGTACATTCTCATGCTTTCTCTCTTAAATAAATGAGTCTTTCACAATTTGAATAGGCTATACTTTTACTTCAATAGGCTAATAATAATTATTGTAACTGATTCAGTTAAAAAATAGCTAAAATAATAACTGATAGTTCTGAATAAAAGAAGTTGGAGATTAAAGAAATGTTTATTATTTTAAATATTGTATACAACTAAAATAGTTGTTGATTTATTAATTGATTAATTTTTATGATGATGAATATTGTCCACAGCTAAAATAGTTGAGTTATCTGTAGCATGGACAATAATAGCTATTCATGTATTAAGAGTGTAAAACTCGACTTTATCGCTCGAATTACGTACAAAACTTTTTCTACAACAACTGCAGTATTGGATTCCAATACAATAAAGAGTTTTTTTTTAAATAATTTATCCAATTATTTTGATAAATCAATTTGATAATAATAAAATGATTCAATTCAATTATTCTATCTAATGATACTAATTTATTTTATGATATATTATTAGAATCAGATAAAACAATAATATCATCTGCAAAGAAAAACTGGTTGGAATGAGATTTGAATTTTCCAGGAACACATAGTCCAGGCACTGGCTTACATTGAGTACACATGAGAGAGACAGAGAATTTGACTTCGGATTATTGTTAGGGGGTCTTTAGTGTATAATGTATATGAAACTCGATGTCGTCACGTCCCAGGGAGGTCAACAGATTGTGGGGGAGGGTGGTAAGTTGTAAAAAACGCGCGCTTATAAAATCACCTGTTCTGCAGTTACTATTCATAGTACAGCTTTGATTTTTTTCTAAATATCATCTACATAAAACTGGCTTTCAATATGGTCCTCTACATTTCTACGATAAACCGCATAGTTTTTCCGTAAAAAATAAAATATCTCGAAAAATGTATTTTATTATGGAATTTTTTTATTTCTTGAATATTCAAGTCGTTAGCCGACTTAGAGGAAAATGTTCCCAATGAACGTTGTAGGCCGTTTCTTCCTAAATCCAATGATGTATATAGTTTAGGGGTTACGATCATAGGTGCGGTGGTGGGAGGGGGATAAGTAGCACTGTTACACTGCGACGTGGTCCACCCCTATGATCAATGCGTGTAGCAGCCTGCCTATCGCATCGCTCCTACTAGTCTATGCATTCAAATTATGTATTTCAAGAACGCTATCTTATGTATTTTCGGTTGCTGAGCACGATTTTCAACTCTCAAGCCTCAATAATTGATCATTCTCATCATATTCTACAAATTATGGTCAAAATTACAAACTTCATCTCATTCTGCAAGGAAACTAAGAAATAGTTCTTCAATAGTTCTTTAGATTTGAATAGCTCGAAATACAAACTTCAAATGCTCTGATGTGGACTGTATAAAACGAATCAAATCTTTGAGTTGAATAATATATCCATTCATCGAGCCAAATGCTTAGGAAAATCTCATTATATATAAAAGGTTCGATGGGTCATAGAACCTCCTGTAAATGTTCTATATCATAAGGAGGGTCCATGTACCATCGATTTGATGTGTAATAGAGCTTCCCCCATTGAATCCACTTTTCATGAAATACATCATTAGCAACCTCCTGTCATTGTCACCTACAAACCCATCTTATTTAGAATCATTTTCCGTCTCACTATCGTCTGTGAGACGATTCATCGTCTAAATTGCCTACTGCATATTCCATTGACCGATTTCTTATAATTAATTATTAGAAGAGTTGTAATATTGTAAGTCCGGTGTCCCTGGAAACAATGTCTCTAGCACTTTCAATTGAGATAATAATAGATGTCATGGATAAATCTTCACAATATACTGAACTCTCTTAATGGTCATTCTAATTAATTAGTTTGAAAATTGTATGCTATTCATGAGCAAGGTCTACTGTTCGCAGAACTACTAGTTTATTAAACATTAAAATATTACAAGTGTTATGGGCGAGCCCTCACTTCGACTTGACCCAAAAATAGGAGCACTCACAAAAGAGTTGGGAAAGACCAGCAACCTCTATTCATACATACAGTACCTATTATCACGTTGTTGGTGTTACTTGACTATAGCAACTATTCATTAGTTCTTGGTACCTATACAGATAATATTATACAACTGACTCGAATCCTAGCATTCGAAATGACTTAATATTATTTTTTTAGAATTCAAATCAGCTGTATAATTTTATTTGTATATAGGTACCTAGAACTAGGATGCGGAACTATCTAGTTGCTCGTCACTACATTCTAATTCTTATTCAATTGTCCCATTTTATGTCCTTGAAAGTATTGTAATTTATTTTATAACCCAGTCAATGTAGATAGTATATGGAGACGATACGAGACGAAAGAACATAACGAAACGTACTAATTTGTTTCTTTTTTGCTAAGGAACATGCCCACATGAGCTCTAGGCTTGTGCGTGGGTAATGAGGCGGATGGTAATGATAGATGAATGGACCCACAGTTTTAGAAGGTTTCCGAATATTGGAGTAATGTAATGCCTTATTTTAAAAACTGTAGACACTGGAATTGTCACTCACAAGGGTCGTTGAGAAACAAAATGGCGTTTTTAAAGCTGAACCTCTTGATAACTGACAAAAAACATCCTAGAGACCTAACAAACCACTACACCCTAACCGATGAGTTATAATTGGCGAAGAACCACCAACATTAAGTTGGCTCTCCACTAAAATATTTTTGAAATCTCTCAACGCCATCGTTTTGAGCTCGTTTTGAGCTGATTTGAGCAACTTTTATTTCGTTTTGAGCACCCACCGTTTTCGAGATATGACGTTTCAAAAATTGGAGAGCAGCTCTTCACTTTTCGAAATCGAAAAAACAAACATGCCATCGTTTTGAGCTGATTTGAGCAACTTTTATTTTGTTTTGAGCAGCCACCGTTTTTGAGATATGACACTCAAAAATTGGAGAGCCAACTTAATGCCAGCTCTCACTTTTCGAAATCGAAAAAGTAAACACGCCATCGTTTTGAGCTCGTTTTGAGCTGATTTGAGCAACTTTTATTTCGTTTTGAGCACCCACCGTTTTCGAAATATGACGTCTCAAAAATTGGAGAGCCAACTTAATGCCAGCTCTCCACTTTCTAACTCCAGAACAAGAGGTGCTCAAAACGTGGAAACATGCACAAGAGTAGAGGTCTATGAGGAGCTACTCTCGGCAGGAATTGACGTTTTGATCCATCACAGTTCTCAAGTAATTCCCACTCATAGTATGTCCCATTTACTATATGGTAAATCAAAAAATCAATTATAACTCCTGAACCAGAGGTGCTCAAAACGTGCTCAAAATAATAGAAAATAGGTAGAAAATGTTGGTAAAGTTGGTTTGTTTTAATTCAAATGTGGCCGGGCCAGCGACATGCACGTGACCACATACACATATGACCATTTACATATTTTCGCCAATATCTCCATTATGCGTGATTCGATTTTAGTTTGGTTTGAGGTAGAAAATAAGTAGTAAATCTTGGCATAGTTTGTTTGGTTAAATTCGAATGTGGCCGGGCCAGCGACATGCACGTGACCTTTACATATTTTCGCCAATATGTCCGTTATGCGTGGTTAGATTTCAGTTTGGTTTGAGGTAGAAAATAGGTAGTAAATCTTGGCATAGGTTGTTTGGTGAAATTCAAAGATGGCCGGGCTAACATGTCCCTGGCCCGGCACTTTAGTTTATTCAATATCTCTGTTATCTTTGAGGTAGAAAATCGGTTATTGGAAGTAGAAAATAGGTAGTAAATCTTGGCATAGTTTGTTTGGTGAAATTCGAATGTGGCCGGGCCAGCGACATGCACGTTTTATTTCTAACTGTTCCACTCACTCCTAACCTACGGAATTATTTTCTGGGAAATTTCTAGTAGTGAGTTGGAGGTTTTCAGATTGCAGAAGTGGTCCTTTTGGGTGTTGATTGGGGAATCAATACGAACAAGTAAGTTGTCGGCCCAACTTCAGAGATCTTGAAATTCTTCCATCCCCAAGCATATATTTTTGAACCAATCTGCTTCATCAAAAAAGATATTCACGAATTAAACTCAGGTGAAGCATTTCATGGATACACTCGACCAGATACAGAAATAACTTGAGAGAGGATGCGCACTGGAGTAGCATGTATGAACGAGGTGTACGGAGCTCAGGTATTCGAATATACAACCTGTTGCCATCCCACTTAAAAGAATTATCAGGGAGGAAAATTCAGAATTCAATTGAGAAGGGAGCTGCTGTCAATTGGTGCATATTCAGTGGAAGAGTTCAATGAGCATTACAAACCTCAAGTTGGAGGTTTAAAAAGATAGCACACATTTTCTTGTTGCATGAACTTTGACAAATCCATATACCCTCTTTGTAGGAGGTCAGTGGATGAAAGGAAATAAATAAATAAATTGAAAAATACAATTTCTCGCTTAATAAAATATGATGGATTATTTTAAGATTCATGACTTATTGTTATTGAAGTATTGTCGTACTGCTGCAACACCGAGATTCTGCTCATTCTTCTCTTCTCTAAAATCTTCACCCATACTTTATGTGATCTGTCTAAACTTCTCCTCCCATCTGGTTGATGATAGAAACTCTCTGGTAATAAGGAAATGTTGAATTCATATGTTTTTTCAACATTACAAGAGTCTTGTCTAACCTCTCTCAAAACTTTATTTCAGCCGCCTGTGCTGTAACTTGCTCGAATGCAACAAAATTTTTATTGATATGTTTTTTATTGTGAGGTGTGTCACAACTGTGTATGAGAGATTACATTACTAATGCTCCATTAAAGTTTCATTTGCTCATTTTCTGGTATTATTCGTTTAGTCCTTGATTCCAGTTGATGATGGGTCCGCTATGAAATGAAATGTTTATACTGACTTTAAATGAAGTTCTTTTCGAAAAAGTAAGATATAAAATAAAGTTGAAGAAATGGTACTTTTGGAAATGGATTTTTATGTTAATACGAGTAGCCCTTACCAAGAAATGATATACCTATTTATATTTATATCCTCCTGATCAATTGTGACCAAGATGACAGATAGCCCTCTGAGTGCCCGAGCCCTTACCAGAGGTTTTTTAATTATTATTAAAGGGAAAAATCTTAAAACATGAACAATTTATTCAATTCGTGGAGCTCCAAATTCATAAAACAGGATAGATTATGTGTGCCATCGTGTTTCAAAAACTGGCTAAAGGAGACTTCATTCTTCCCTTCTCTAAATTATGATTTAGGAGACTGAAGCAGACTTTAAACTCTAGGGTTGTAGGTGGAATGAAGGGTATAGGGCTGACCTATGGGGTCACAACAATTCCAAAGCCACGCCCAAGCGCCGAATAATTTATCAGGTCATGGGTGAGTCTGTCTCTCCCTCTACTTTCCCCTAAGTTTACAAATATCTGACAGTTTTTTGGTGGGGGGGGGCTAATGTTCTGTCTCGGGGGGGGGGGGATAGATGTGTGTTAAGTCAATGTTGTTAGTGTCTGGGTCGTTATTCTCAATAATTATCTAAAAGTAATTTAGAATCTTTTGGAATATCTGTAAACGTTATCAAAAAGAACAAGTTATTGAAAATTCGATCAAATTCAATTTTATATACTTTGAATCAAAACTTGTAATTACGTCTTGACAGATAATGTTCTCTTCTGTATTGCAGAACACCAAGTGCAAAATCTAGGGCAGGAGACACTTTTATTACCCTTATTACACTATAGAGGGACATCAGTCTACAATGAGGTTCACATTACAATAGCAGTGGGGAAAGAAAGGAGAACAGAGTTGATTCTCTGCCTTGTCACTGCCTTCTAAAGAGAATAGATACCAGTAATGTGATATCAACTGTTCATTTTTCTTTTTATTAATCAATTATATTTTATTCGTCAAGAAAATTTATTTTTTAATATTTAAATAATAAATTTCCATTATTGAGATTAGCTATTTTGTTAATTGACTATATTTTTATATTGTTGAAAAACGATCAGGCAACGTTGCAAAGCTTGAAAAAGATAGTTCTGTGAGATGGTAGACTAGGATTGCAAAACCAATGTTGATGAAATGTCGCCTTTATAACGTGGACCTCACTATAGACAACAGATTGTGGTGCCCGGCTGGTGCCTCACTCGGAGAGTATGAGATAAAATTCTGTACTCGTAGGGACATCACTGGTTTCTAGCCTAATACCTATACTAATGTCATGTATTAGTAATTCCAAAAGTACGAAAATTTTCAACAGGTAGCTTATACATGGAATTCTATTCGAGATAAAATTGCCCACTTAGTCTCACATAATAGAGGACAAAATTTCCCCTGGAGGTATTTTGAATGTTGCATGTCACTGGCAATAGTCAAATGATACAGTCAATTGAAATTCGTGAATCCTCATAATATCAAATTTCCCAAAAATTTTATTTGTTTTTTTGAAAAAAATTATGTTATTATATTGGAAATGGTGAATCGTGGTTTAATTTTTTTTTTTTTTTAATGCACATGGGATTTTTATATTCATGCAGAAAAGACTATAATCACTTCAGTTTGGCAGTTGAATTTGGAGAAAAGAATAAAAAGGAACTGAATCTCCGGAAGAAGGAATAGGTTGGCAGAAACAGTGAGACACTAGGGGTCAGATTTGTCACTAGCCTGAGGCACCAATGGTGACCTACAGGTTTACGGACTGGTGGCCTGATTGAGACACCAGCCCAACACCAAAAACTTGTCTCTATTCCCCATTGCAATAAAGTAATTCCATGCGACTAGCTGGTGTCCTAATGTAATACAATATGGACCTGAAATAGAGTTGAAATATTGACTCTATTAGTTCTAGTTACGAAATATTGAATAGCTTCACTATTTAACAATAGAACTGTAAGAACTATAAAGATAATCCAAGTTGAAAAAAAATTATTCTTTCCAGTAAAATTATATGAAAGGAAAGTCAATCAACATTTTTGGGGGGCTAAGCCCCTCTTCAGCCGCCTATGAATGTGGTGAGAAGGTTGGCAGCGCTATATGAATATAGTTGGCAGCGCTCCTCAGTTTTCATTGCTCATTCATTACGCTTCGAACCAGCAACACACGCGTCTCATATTCTTCACAAATCCGTGTAGTTTTGCGCGATATATCATGCGTCCGTCTGTCACGAAATCAAAACCAGGGAGAGGACATCACTCTGGAAGAGGTCGGCCAAGGAGATGGAGCCATGGTGATCCCGATCGAAAACCAACAACAAGAAGCTGATCTAGTTATGGAAGAGTTCGATGGATCCGGCGATCAAGAAAATGTTCCGGGAGCACAAATTGTTCATCCATGGAACTACGACGCAGGACATCCACCGCAGGTACGCCATCTCCAAGATTCTGGCTGCATTGTGACCATCATCTTGTTTATCTACACGATCTGCCTCTTCGTTGCCCTGGTCATCGATATTTGGCAGAGAAATGACTTGTTCGGTTTCTAGATATGCGGCTGCCGTCAATACTACTTCTGGTATGTCAAATTATTGTTGATTGTAATTATAAAAAATCAAGACATTGATGTTGCCAATACAGAACCATTAGAAAACGAATCTTATTCTTTCAACGTTACTACTAAACATGCGTAAAATTTACACATTACTATTAATAACATAAATTTGTTAATTCCTGTGTTAATAATGCTCTTATAACCAGTTTGCATGTGACTTATTTACATTTTATTTATTTCGAAATCTTTACAATTCAATTAGTATGAGAATTGCATATTTTTGGAGAAGGTACATATAACAAGCTAACTAAAGTGGCGAATGAATGAAATTATAATGTAGGGCTCCAGGCATAACAACAATTTAAAACTGTTTTCGAAAAAATGTTATGAGTATTTCTAGTATAATACAAATAGTATGAGTAGGTATGCAGTTAGTCCATACAATTTGTAATTGATGATAACCTGGGTACATTTTTATTTGATGTTTACCACAAGGCAGTTTCCAATGGACAACATATTTGGCTAATCATTTAATGCAGAATGCACTATGAATGAGTCCTTGAAGCACTGATAGTCGACTATCATGCCTTGAGGGTGGAGAAATTTTTGATTTAATGGATTCATGCGTAAAATTTACGTAAAATTTATGTAAAATATAGTGGTGTTAACAACATCAATAATGTCTTATTCTTTTTATTAGGCCATACGTCTGCATCAGGTTCCTAATATTAGTCTGTTAATCGTGCATGGGTGCTGGGAATCATTATAATAATATTATTCTTAGTGACTTGAATATGGCACATCATCTCTCCCTTCACAATGAAAAATAATTTTCATTTATTCACAACCAATTTTATCGGAGATACTGTCCATACTACGGAAATACATAATGCCCTTACCCCTTGGTTTATGAATAACTGGAGAATATTAGATAATTATTCAACAATACAGAGAAATTACGCATAAAATAGTATGAGTAACATTCACTGATAACAGTGTGTGATGATGCATAGCATAAAATATACATTTCTGTGATTAGTAAGCAGAATAACTGTGATTACGGTAAAGATAATAATAAAATTCGACAGTTTTAGACAAATTCTGACATGCAGTTTACTAAACGTGTCTACCTCTACAGTACGGTATAAATTATACAAAAATCTTGTGTGGCGCACTCACACAACTTTCCTTGCCGTTATGAAAATTTATCACCTGACGCTAGTGTTCCCGCGCATCTCAAGTCTACTATGCAAAGATGTAAGCCAGCTGATGACAGGACTATAACGCTGGAGACCTACGAGGTCTGCTATCTCTTCATAGTGAATGATTTAATAGAATCAACAGTTAGTTGCCAACAGTTTGCAATTGAAATAATAACATTTTCTCGAATTTCGAGCTTATTTTGAATTTTAGGTGAAAATGTTACTAAACATTAATTGTAGAGATTTTCATGCTCAATCTTTTCCATTTGGAATTTTTTGTTTAAATTGTATCTGAAGCCTGATAATTGGAAATCTAAATTCAAACTTTACCTAGATGGGGCGGAGCTCCTGAAATTTCTACAGATATGAGACTTGTGGCAGTTGATAGAGCTTATCAATGACTATTTTATGTATAAATGTGATCAAAATCGTTGGAGCCATTTTCGAGAAAATCGCGAATAACCCTGTTTTTGACAACATTTTCGCTATTTTAGCCGCCATCTAGAATTGCATTTGATCGAAATTGTTCGTGTCGGATCCTTATATGGGAAAGACCATAGTTCCAAATTTCAAGTCATTCCGTTAATTGGGAGATGAGATATCGTGTACACAGACGCACATACACTCATACACACACACACACACACACACACACACACACACAAAAAAAACCACTTTTTTGGACTCAGGGGACCTCGAAACGTATAGAAATTTACAAATTGGGGTACCTTAATTTTTTTCGGAAAGCAATACTTTCCTTACCTATGGTAATAGGGCAAGGAAAGTAAAAATTATAACATTACTATTTTATATAAACTTGATAATATTACTGTGATGCATGCTAATTATGAAAGCTTATTGGACCGACAGTTTCAGGTGAATTCCGTACCACTTCATTCGATTAACTCTGGTATAATGCCCTTAAATGAGCCCGTATGATTAATAGCAGTTTGGGTGAAGTTCAACTCAATAAGGATTGAATGAAGCTGTGATTGCATTTACTACAATGTGTTACATTCACAATTTAAACCATTAACTGATTCAATTATGTTTCAACTTGGATACTGCCCAATGCCTGACATTTCCTAGTAAACATTCCAATTCGATGATAACTAACATGCAAGTATATTACTTAATAATTCAAAAATTGGCGTTTCTTTTTACTTTTTATCGAACAAAGGTTTCTAATATTAGTCTCATACTTATGCATGGGTGATGAGAATGATTATATAGACTTGAATATTTCTGTTATGTTACACATAACAAAAGTCACATCAAAAGTTGACAGAATTTTTGTAATGGAATTACTGTACTTATTTTCCAACTCATAATATTATCTTTGTACATAAAAGAATAATATGGTGACAATAGCCTATTCTTTCACATGAATCATGAGTACGTTAAGACCTCAATCACCAAATAACCATCTATCCAGTAGGAGCATGAAATTTTATTTCCTGTTATTTACTTCAAAAGTTAGCAGATCTTTCGGAACAGAATATTATTTGTCATCAGAATTCTTTTCCGTTTGGTTACTATATTACATTATGTGTTGTGATTGAGAATCCAAATTAAATGCTGTAAATCACCACGAAGACTCCTGCTACTGCAAATATTGACAAAAGGGTCAACAGCTAGATAGAAATTCGATGAGAACTACTGTCCAAAAATTATTTGTCAGCCCGGGAATCAAACCCGGTACCTCCTAATTGCTAGTCAGGTATGCTCACTCTTATGGCTGAGATTGATCGAAAAAGCACAAACCTTCAAACCTCAGAAATTTACAACGAACTCCCGTCTACACGACGCAAACTTGGCGCAAACCTGCCAGGTTATATATCGCTAATATCGTTGTCGTGTAGACCGAGCATTACACCAAACTAACAAACTAATTGTCGGATTGTAATTAGCATTTGAATAAAAGCAATAATTCCTCATTCATTTCCATCTACAGACTTAATTGATACAAAAGTACTACTATCTCCTTTAAATGTTTCCTGAGTCAGTGTTCACCCTTTTCTCAAAAGTTATTCCTATCTCGAATTCGTTTTTTTTTCAATTCGTGTGAAATAATGTTTTAGGGAAAAATTTGTAACAGGGTGATTTAGAATTCTAATGAGGGATTTTTGAGTGTTTGGAACAATCTTATTCACGAATTGTATATTACACAATAACAAGATATGTACAACGAGAATATCGTTTTAAAAATTCACATACTCTTGAAATTTGTTACAGAGCTGCATTCTAAACATTTAGATCAGAAATGTTCAGGTCTCATGTTAACAAATATTCTACATAAGTAAGGTATATATACTGTACTCCAAAAAATCTAAGGTTAATGATTTTAGTTTATCATACAAGCAAAATATAATTGACGGATTGTTTATTTCAGTGTATAGTTTATCAAAGCTTGGTGATTGTTTATTACAGCTATAGCTGGGAGCTTTGAGATAGTAAGGTATCTATCTCAAAGGTGAGGTACTATCTATCTAAAAGTGAGGTACTATCTCAAAGCTCCCAGCTATAGCTGTAATAAACAATCACCAAGCTTTGATAAACTATACACTGAAATAAACAATTCGTCAATTATATTTTGCTTGTATGATAAACTAAAATCATTAACCTTAGATTTTTTGGAGTACAGTATATATACCTTACTTATGTAGAATATTTGTTAACATGAGACCTGTAAAAAACATAATTCCATATTGGGAAGCTAATGAGTGTTTATTCTTGATTTTTATATTGAGATATTATTCTACTTCAATTTACTTTTATTTGCGACTTTTGAATTCAGGCTTTAGTTGATAAGGTTGATGACATTACCTAAATCAGTATTGAATAATATTAATTTACTAATAATTATCTGATTCAATGCAAGATTCTATAGTGAGGTCCACGTTATAATGGCAGTGTTTGATTAGCAATGGTATTGCTATCCTTGTCTATCATTCAACAAAGCGGATAGCGGATGTAGAATTAATAATTGATTAACAAAGTATTTAATCTTAATATTATGAAAATTCATTATGAAATTATTGAAAAATATAATTTATTGCTTGATAAAAAAAATTATTATTTTAAACGTGAATTAATATTACATCAATAAACTTGTATCAGCTGCCATCTATAAAAGGCATTGACAAGAAAGAGGATCGGCAACGTTGATCTCCTATCTTTCTCCAATGCCATTACAACGTGGACCTTACTATAGCTTTGGCAACTGCCAGTTAGAACATGTTAGAAGAGGTGAAGTGTTTTAGGAATTTGGCTGTTATTTATAGTACGGATTTCTCATTCAACAGACATATAGACTTTTTGTGTAATAGAGCCATGGGGTATCAGCAGATAGGGTTTTATTTTGAGAGCATGATCAACCTCCAATGATGTCTCACCAATCGTATTTTTGTATGAATCTATAAATATTTTTCTGTATAATATAGTAACAAGTATTTTGGTGTATGCCGTATGCCCTATGCCTCTGAGATTTAAATGTATTTTTTGATTATCAAATACTAGTTCCAGAAAGCACATAGAACAAATTCCAGGGATACATGTATTTTAATAGATTCAATACTTATTGTCTATTTGACTATCCCTCAAATCCCAAGATCCAGAACAGTGTTTCAAATAAAATGATTGAGTCAAGATAAGATATTAGATCCCTTATTTTCCTGTATAAGACTTGGTTCATCTAATAATAAAATATATTCTTCTTATTTCCTGAATTCATCTCAACGATAGCTCGTCGTTCCACTTTTACCGCACTAAGAACGGATTTGAAAAAATTCCCAAAGGTACGACCGAAATATCGTTTTTTATGTTATTCTGAGTTTTCTAAGCTTTTTCGAGAACAAAAGAATAGAAAATTTTCAAGTTTTGTGCAAATGTTCAGCTGAGGTGTAAAAATATTTTGTTGGAAGAGCTTTGAAAGAACGCCAAAGAATTTTCATATCATTTCTCGATAATGTTTACAAATTTACTAGATTATCCAATCTGAAACAACTTGTTAATTGGTCTTGTAATTTGGCCTTGAAGTCAACATATAAACAATATACTTCATCTTCCCTTCGATTCAGTTTTAAGTTGATGATGCTGTATGAAATGAATCTGTTATCAATTATTGTACTTTATCTTTTTTTAGAACACGCCTGTTCCTTATTCATTATTTTATTCTCCTCCAACTATTCATTCAATCTATTCTCTGATTGTTATACTTTCTAATACTGTATCTTTATGTATTTTCTTTGAATTGTTTAATTAACTGGCACTCTTTTTACATAAACACATCTAGTTTCAGCACTCATTTCTATTTTTGTCACTTGAAAATTGCATGAGTGCTGAAACCAGTTGTGTTTATAAGAAAAAGTTTAAAAAAGGGTACTAGCAGAGAAACAATAGCGTAAGTAGATATCCCATGGTATATGGCGTTTATGTCGCAACTTTCTCTGTTATCTCAAGCCGATTACTGTCGATTATTGTCGATTTTTACTGTTTTGACCGGGTAAGAGTGTATGAACGGCACACTATGAGAAACTACCAGCGTCATAAGCTTCACAGGAGATCAGCTTGAGATAACAGTAAAAGAAAGTTGCTACATAAACGCCCTATACCATGGGATATCTACTTACGCTATTGTTTCTCTATGGTACTAGTTAACTTCCGATAAGAATAATAATAATTTTTTATCTTAAGAATTGCGAAAATTTCCAGATCCCAATATAAAACATACATATTTTATTGATTGAATATTATATTCAAGTGATAATTTTGGTAGAATGATAATCGATTCAGTTGCAATAATAACTATATTGGAATGTTTACAATAATACTGTAGATTGGTGAGGAACACGGTTTTAAATTCATGTTGAGAGGTTAGGCTGAGTACTACAGAAGGCTACCTGGTGATGGCAACACAACGATAACAGCTGAAGGTGCTCTTTCTTTAAATACAGATTTGAATTAGGCCTAATTGTTCATTGTTGGGTGATAGTAACGCGACTTTACTTCGTACAAAATAACTTTGGAATATGCGGCACAGAGAAATGGAGGGAAATCAGCCAATTACTGTGATAGATAGTCATAGGTAGAAGCACAGTTTGTCGATTAGAGTCAGTCGACTGAAGGCTTTCAGAGAGGAAACTCAGTAAGTTTAACATGAACGTTAGAATACGCTCTAGAAATTAGATATTAAATGCCGGCAGGTTCAGAACGGTAACATCACTGCCGTTGTATTCTTTTTTTGAGTTTTGAACGGAGTATGAAGTTTTAGCAAGTGGCGTGGAATGTAGGAATACACCCCCAGTCACCTCATCTCATGCTGCTAACTATATAGTTCTTAAGTTATCAAGTAGCAAGCAGTGATCAGTAATAAGAGTTTTGTGATTCAGTGAGATTCTCTTTGAACTTTCTCTTAAAATTCAAATGAATTTGAATTTTTGTTAGCATTCCTTACAATGTTTTCCATTCAATCAATGCTTACATTCCACAATTTGAAGTGTTAATCTCTGTATAGTAAGTCAGTAACAATTTACGTCAAAAGTATAGTACAGTCATGGAGAAAAGGAATAAAACTGGAGGGTGGTGAACTACCAAGGCGGGCGTTCTGGTAAGTTGAAAAACTACAATCGCATGTGAGTCAAAAAACATAAGCCGCTCCACAAGACATGACGAAACTCTGTGAATGGAGGACTGCTATTAATTTACATAACTGCTTACTGTTCATGTAACGGCCTGCTCATCAGTAACATGAGATCCATGAGTAAATTGGCAGCTTCATACAAAATGTGAGATTTGAAATTGGCATGTTCATTCATTATACCAATAGCCTACTTTTTGGACATACTTCTATTAAAATTCGGAAAGGGAACAGTTTTGGGCTAGGCATGTTGATTCTTTTCTGAAATCACTGATAGAGTCCCAGCTCTTAATAGGATTTCTCAGTATGAAGCATGATGATGATGCAATGATTAATCATCATGGCTGAAAAGCTATACGATTGCGCTAGATTCGTTCGTACAGTAGTCGAAACGTTCAGACCAATAAATTAACACATCAATTTCAAATCTCACAAACGTTTCTATTACAGCCCCAATACACATCAAACCTAACTAAAACAATACACAACAATTGTTACTCTAACCTTCTACACAGACATTAGACAACAGACGTGAAGAAACTGCTCACAGAAATTGCCACTTACCCAGTAGTCCAGTCAAATGGTCATTTTTCAGGATACAGCACCGAAATCATTTTTCTTGTCGGTTGTATACCGTATGATTTTCGGGGCGTTGAATTTGAATCTGAAATTTGCTGACACGCCAGAGGGCGGCTTCACCAAAATTCAGCGCCCCAAAATACATATAAAACCGACGAGAAAAAATATTTCGGGGCTGTTTTCTGAAAAATGACTATTTGACAAGACTATGGTCAAAGATTACCCAGGAATCTGAGGATGACAACCCAGCCGAAACATCTCGTTATCAAAAGTGAGTAATTTTCAAAAAAAGTGAAAAATAGGCTGTTAGTCGTTATTTTATAAAACATTTAAGGGAAATGCTCAATTTACAACTTTATCAAGCTATGATCCTATGATATAAACACAAATTTATCTTTGCTTAGTTGTTCACTTAGTCTATGATATAACCTTGGAACAACCATGAACATGAATTTGAAAACTTACCGAAGCCACTGCTTAAAAATTCAGCTTTAAGAATTATCCTCACTGCAATGTATGATCAATCATTGATTATCGCTCAGAGTACGTTGGCCTATCACTGTCACTGGCCAAGGAGGACGTTCTCAATATTATTATTTCTTCTCAACTTCCCCCACTCTCCTCCTTACATCACTCGATTAACCAGTCATCTATCTCATACCGGAACGTTTCAGCAATTATCAAATTCTTCGCTTATTTTTAAACACTTTCATGTGATTAGCAACTATAACATCTTTCAATTTTAACTTGATTACATGTGGATGTATGGATTTACAGGTGGTAACACTATTAAATTACACAACTTGGGTCGGAATGTAACTTCTGACTCCAAAAAATAACTTTATACAAATTAAACTACGTATACAGACAAATTTGGCAGACCATCTAATAGGAAATTTGCGGTGAGTCGCGTGCAGTTAGGCACGTGTTCATGGTGAGAATGTTCAAACTAGACTGCCTCGTAGAAGGCATAATAAATGCTATTCTAGAGAGGTGAAAGTTGCCAAAAACAGGAAGGTGAGTGGGAGTGTAGACAGTGAGACAAAGAAGGGATGGATGTGATGAGAGGGATGAAGAGACTATGCAGGTATGTGCTAGTATAACGGACTTGAAAGGAACAGAATAGATAGAAATAGGGAAGTATAAGAATACTGGCTTGCAAGGAATCAATATGCAAATAATACAAATACACAGATCCTATAGTCTTTGAGTGTAGGCTCTATCAGCACTATCACAATACAAATTAAGGATTATGGAATGTTTTATTCATTCAATAGTTTACACACACACAAAATACAATACAATAGTACAAAGATTATAATACAAGGACTAGAGACTAGACCAAGCCTGCCGGCAATAATTTTCTGAGCTTTCTTCTGGTTTGAAAACATATCTTTTCAAAATATATATGCTTCAATAGTTTTGTCCGCCATCTTGGAACCATCATATTGAATACAATTAGATTTTTTTGAATGGGAATATGGTCATGTGATACAAAGTTTACGTAAGATAAAAACCCAATCGAATAATGTTTCTATTGCTAACTATTACAGTGGCTACTTATTCAGTTAATACTTAATAGTTGATCAGCATGTAACTATAAAACTAAAATCAATCTGTTTGTACTTTTAACACTTTTGAGTTTTTGCACGGTTTTTGTAAAGCTAGAAACGCGATTTTTTATCAATTCTTCCATAATTTATTGTAGAACATGCAAACAAACCCACAGATGGACAACGACTTTGGCCTTGAGTGAAAGTCTAAACTCGCTAACGCTCGTTCAATAATAGTATTCATATCATCTCTACTAGAGAGAGAGAGAGGAGATATTATATTATAATAATGTATTAGTGTAGTCATGTTTAGATCACGTAAATGTTAAAGCGAATGATGAAAGCTCTTATACTTCTATTC
>NW_024090950.1:0-22938 GCF_014356525.2 Nilaparvata lugens | reverse complement strand
TTTCATCATCGTTGGAAAATAAAAAGTTGTGCAGTGAAGGGTTAAGAGAAATGCAAAACCGTCAACTTGAATCTTAGACCTCACTTCGCTTGGTCAACTAGTCCATTAGTCAATTACAATAATAATATCGCAGACCGAGCTTCACTCTGGAGTACTGAAGCATAAAAAATTCATTACGAAAGAAGAAATTATAATAACATTCATACAGAAATGTTCTATCTAATCTAATTTCTTTTATTTTTCTCGAGCAACTTTGTAAGTCTTCTTCTTTCTTTGTTGAATTTCCTCCTCCAAAGTGAAGAAGCTGCTATTGTGTGGAGAATGCAGAAGCATAAAAAAATCAAACATGGTCGAAAAAGGAGAAGATGATCAGCACAACTCTATTTGGTTTCTCCTGCAGCCTATAAGTTTCTCAAACAAATTATGATTTTTCCAGGCATCAACACTATAAACCTAGCGCCGCAGTGCAGGATGGTTTCTTACAGCTTGGCGTTGTTGTCATTTGAGATGGGTGTCTGGCTTGGAAGTGTTTCGGCTGCATTGCAGGATGACTGTTAACGGTTGCTGGAAGCTCAACAGCTCGATTTTTTTCGTTATTTTTCGTGATAGAGAAATTTTGATTGCAGATTCGTTCTCAGCGACCCCAAGTTTAGCCTGAAGGCTCAGAATGTCAACAATGTTTTTAAATAATTAAAAATCATCAAGAAAAGTCATTAATACGGTAGTACACCACTTTTCTGGGTACTTTTTACTGGTGACTGGAGTTATTATTGACACACAAAAATCAAAATAATCGTGAGAAAGAAAACTGCTGATGAACGCGAATAAGACCGCACTCAATGTGTTCTATTGTCTCGGCTGCTTGGCTGAGCCTGGCTGGAGGGATCAAATAACCGACTGGTTTGTTCTTTTGTCTGTCCGCTAGGTGGAACTAAGCCGACCATTGATGGGTGGAAGATGTTACTGCAGCCGCTCGCATTCCCACCAATGCTGCTATTATTTGCTGTCTCAGCGCCTAGTCCGATTCAGCCAAGCAACCAGCCTGCACTGCAGAGCTAGGTTAAAAGCTTGGATATCTGAGAAAAACTCCTATAGAACTGGTTTCAACAAAGATCTAATGGAGAGGATCAGAGCGAAGGCTCGGGGCATGTCATCAAAAGAAAAGTCATGTGTTCTTATGTTTGATGATATGGCTATCAAACAGGCTTGGAGTACTCGACAAACTTGGATATCAAGATATAGGAAATTATGGCCGTGATTGTCATTTAGGCAAGCAAGCAACAGTTTTTATGAATCAGGACCCAATCGAGAACTTATTCTTGTCAATTAGACAAAGGGTGGATGGAATAGGATCTAACAGTTTGGGTTTTAAGATGATCTCTGAGACTATTCAATTTGAAGTATTTGATGGAGCCACCTAGGACATCAAGTTATACTTTGGATGAAGATGAGATACTTATCATTCACCAAAATGAAAAGATGGAAGGAAAGTTCCAGAAACTATAGAAGATGTTCAGTCAGTGGAAACTAGTCAACTGAATCTTCCAATGAATTCTTCAATGCTCGGAACTAATGAGACATCCAGAGCCTCCCAGGAATAGACAACTTCGAAGCAACCACGTTAGAGACTGTTCACAAACGTATTTTGCTGGGTACTTGGCTTACAGATGCTATCGGAAATTATTGTTTGTCTTTTATAATAGGCCACTAATTGGCCTTTGGTGAGCTTGCAATATTATTGTTGAGGCTTCCTCAGAAATGATTTGAAAGCCTGGGCAGGCTGCCAGTTGCAGCTATAAAGAACCGGTTCTAAAGACTGACACTCTCCTTCCATACTCCCATGCCAGCCCACTTTTCTCCTTCCACTCATTACAAGCCGTTACAATCGACTGTTGATATGCTTATGTGATCTGGTGGGACAATGCAGAACTAAACTTATGCGTGATATTATAAATGCACTACATTGTTATTCTCATTATAGGAGTTTTCTCTGATATTGTATTATGTGCTTATAATAATTCATGTTCCCGAATAAAATTTCTTTCACTTCAATATTCGTTGTTTCTTCAACACAACAAAACTGGCGACGAGGATAAAGCAGAATGGTAAATGAAGTTGATCCTACCACGGCAAGACCAGTTCAAGTTCCAGCCATGGCAAGTTCCAGTCTGTCGTTTCAAACATTCCAGCCTGAAATTGAAAAATTCTCGGCATATGTTGAACAATTTGAGGCTTACTGTCAACTTAACGATGTAACTCAGGTAAAGAAGAATCTACTTTTCATTACTTCAATGGGAACATTATATGGGACTTTGAAACGGCTACCTTCGATCAGTAAGTGAAAACACACACACATTGGATGTACCCAGTCAATTTGTTTCAAATTTATTTTTGATAACTACAATCATTTATATTATTCACTAGGATTGATCACCACCTTGCATTTATTCTTACAGAGAAAAAAACTTTTTCAATTTACTCACTCTGGCGAGTTAATTTATACAGTTTTATCTATATAAAGTTTGTCATGGATCAAGGAAACATAATCTTTTCTATAAAAAGTTTTATCTATAAAAGGTTTGTCATGGATTAAGAAAATATCATCTTCTTCCATTCATATTATACTCAAGTTGTTTATTTGACAGAGGCTGGCTCAAACAGCACTCTGGTTTGTGGACTGTATCAATTACATCGAGAACTTTTTGGGGTTGTCTGGCGTCAGGTAGCAAGTTGAACAATTTAAATGGCTAAGTGCACAATAACATAGGCCTACCTTCATGTCCAAATCCTCCTTGCTTCTAGGATCCCGGGTCCAGATCACGATACGAGACGAGAAGACACTTGTAATAAATCACAAAAAATCAATAGATTACTTTGCAAAAATCGACATTACGAGAAGTGAGCTGTTCGATTGGCTCGCAAACAACAACTGGCAGAATTATGCTATATGCATCACCCTTCAATTGCCCCCTCCACCACACAACACCAGACAACAAAGGGGAACATTCAAATAATGTCTGAACATTCCGCCCACCTTGGAAGAACTTCCAATAAGAAAAAAACAAAAACCACCTATAACGAACCCTACTAGAAACTAGAAAAAAAAATCTTCTCACTCCTCAGGGGCCATTGAGAAACTTATACAAAAGGAGTAGAGGCCCACGGAAAGGAGAGGGTGGGACGAGAAATAATGACTATATACAACCATATAGATAAAAACAAGAAACATGCAACTTGGAACCTTTCCCACATGTAAAACAAGAAACAAAAAAAAAACTAACCACTAACTTATTGAAGTTCCCTTCAATAAGGCCTAATCTTCATCAATAGGGAGGAGACATACCCTATTGACAGCCCTAGTTAGACTTCCCTTTGCAGTCTGTACCTCCACCACTCTCACAACTCCATCCTGTCCAGGGAATATCTTCGTTATTCGACCAAGCTTCCAGTGAAGAGGGAGTAGGTTACTTTCCTTTAAGAGAGCCATACGTCCAATGTTAACATTACTATGTTTTCTGTACAATTTTGTTCGGGTTTGCCACCTAGATACATACTCAAATTGCCAACGTTTCCAGAATGAGGATACAATTCTTTTGAGTAAACTCCATTGATTTCTCAAGTTCACCGATTGAATTGATTCCTCTGAGTCTTTACTCTGTGTTGCTAGAGTAATTTTTCTTGCTTCCAATTCATCTGTTTGGAATTTTCATCATCATTACCGTGGGTTTGTGTGGCCAGCACTCCAGTGGTTTGTCTAACCAATCAAACCCTTCCACCACAGAGAATTACCAATTAATTCATTGAGCAATAGTCCTCGACTAGCACAATCAGCTGGATTACATTCGGTTGACACATATCTGAATTGCTCTGTAGACAGGTGTTCCTAAACTTGACTTACACGATTTGCCACAAACCTAGCCAAACGATGAGGTGAAGACCGAATCCAACTCACTGCCACAGTTGAATAAGTCCAAGCTGCAATATAATCTATGTTTATAATTTTTGAAAGCACTTCTTGAACTTGTCACTTATTTTTGATGGAATAACGCTTTGCCTCCTGCTTGGTGTCAATCGGTAGAGCATGAGAATTAATAACTATAAAATCTGGTTGTGGTTTTCTAGGATATAATTTCACTAAAATCCTAATAGGCTCATTCAGGAGCTCTCACAATAATTTAATACTGATAATTAACATAATATATATATATATATATATTATATATATATATATATATATATAATTTTATCCTATGGTATTGGGGAATAAAATGAATGGTACACCATGAAAAATTTGATACATATATTAAACGAATAATCTCAAAGTCAGATCAATATAGAAAATATATAGAGCAACAAAATATACAATGAAACAAGAACGAAATCAAATAAAATATCAAGTAAGAGATATTGTGCTCTATAAATTTTGGTGACATTCCATGGTAGTGGTTGGCAGGAAAGTGGGCAAGTTCTACTTTTCTTTTCACAATTTTCATTTCTGACTTGCAAATTTACATAAAATTTTAATAATTTGCTACTACACCATTTAAAGGTTCAAATAGTTTGTGCCAATCTATTAAAGTATTACTTATATCACCTATCTGATATTTTATCTGCCCTCAGGCCATATCCAATACATAAACTGAACAGTAAACATTTACAAAATCTTATCATTTTTAGAAATATATATAAATACATTTGAATCGGCTCACTATTGCCGCCCATCAATTACTACCATTTGATTGGTTCATGCGAATTTGTTACAGTATACATGCGCCTTCAAACCTCCTACTTCCTTAATACATTAATTTATTTTTATTTTGGGGTTTAGTACATTTTTTACATGCAATACAATTTTCTAATGTATAGGTTGTTTCTCACTTTATAACAATTAGCCATGTGCTTTTTTAGTTCCTCTAGTTGCATACCATTTAGTTACAATAAATTTCTGCCAAGGTGTCTGGCTAGATTTTACGTTATGTGACTCAATCGATCATTATGTTGCCGATCAATAGATATTTTACACTAACCTCAAATTTTCAATACTTTATATAAATTATATAAGTGGCAAATTATTTCTATTTCTATTTGGCTGTTCAATTTAGCCATGATACCTGATATTATCTAATCTTTAAAAACGTTATCGCATTTGGCGATAATAATAATAAAGCTTTATTTACATTCATTACATGAACAAAAGCCTCTCTTAACGAGGTATTTGAGGTTGACAGCCCTTGATTAATTAATTACAATCATAAAAATCTGTTTACAAAATATATTTACAATCATAATTTCTTTATTATTTTAGCCCATAATTGCCTATTACTGGCCGTAGTCGCCCATGCATGGCCCACTCTCTGGCACAACTCGTCCTTCCATCTGGTCGGTGGCCGTCCTCGTCTCCTGGTCCTACCCACTCCGTGCAAATCCTTGTCCATCGATCTTCAGGCATCTCGCTACGTGTCCGGCCCACTTCCATTTCATTACATGAGCCTCTTTTTGCAAGTACTTCACCTTTACTTTCCTTAATATATCCCTGTTTGTAACTCTTTGTACTTGCTTCAGGCCAAGAATACTTCTCAGCATTTTAGTTTGCGTCGTCTCCAGCTTCTTATCTTGATTTTCTGTGAGTGCCCAGGTCTGCGCTCCATATAGTATTGCAGGGTATACGCACATTGATAGAGTTCTCGCTTTTAGATTGTTGGAATAGTTTCCCTTAAATATTCTTTTCAAAGCCCAATACTTTTTCCATCCTTTGTCAATCCTGTGTTTCACTTCCTTTGCCGCTCTATTCGTGAATGATAGAATCTGACCCAGATACTCATATTACTCCACATACTCAATACTTCCGCAGCCTACTTGCACACTTATTCTTTCTGCATTGGTCATTATTCTTGTCTTCTGTGCATTTAGATGGAGACCTATCGCTTCACTAGCACCAACTAATCAGTGGCGGTTCTAGGCCTAGGCTGGGTAGGCGGCCGCCTACCCAGTTTTTTTGAGATTTTTCAAAATTTTTCATGTAAACCTAAAAATGTTAAATAAGAAAGTAAATTTAAGTATATTCAAATGTTTATAGTCATGAGTTATATTTTATATGATTCAACAGAAAATTGTTTTTATTCTATTCTATTACTATGCCACATTTGCAGTGCGTGAACGCAGGGCTTTCTATGCTTTCTATGCGGTTTCTTTTCATTAATATTGTTGATGAAGCAAGAGATGTTTCAACAAAAGAGAAAATGTCTGTTTGGGTCAGATACACAAACAAAACTAAACTGTTGGAACGATTTTTGGGCTTTGTTGAGTTAACCGAGTTGTCAGCAAAGTCTCTCTTTTCGGAGATATCACAATTTTTGGAAAACAGTGGTTTGAATATTAAAAGGTTCGTCGGCCAGGCATACGATGGTGCTTCAGTTATGAGTGGCCATTTGACCGGAGTGAATGTTTTGGTGAGAGAAGTAGCCGAAAATCCGTGTGTTTATGTTCATTGTTATGCACATAGGTTAAATTTGATTTTGGTAGACATGGCTAAAAATGTGAAGTTAGTTGATGATATGTTAGGATTACTAGAGGAAATTTATGCTTTCCAGTCAGCTTCTACTCTGAGACACCAAAAATTCAGGGATGCTCAAGAAAGGGAAGATCCAAAGAAACGAATTTTTGAAATGCCACAGCAAAGTGACACTCGGTGGGTGAGCAAGTACAAGGGAGTCATGTACTTCGAAAATAATTTCTTGGCTGTTTTATCAGTTTTAGATAGTTTTACCACCTCTTCTAATAAAATGGAAGCTGCCTCTGCTAAAGGGTTTCTGATGCAACTGAAAGAATTTGACGTTATTTTCGCCCATCATTTTCTAGGTGAGATTCTCCACTTTTCTAACACAGTGTCAACAACTTTGCAAAAGGAAGATTTGCTGATGGGATCAGCTGTAAAAATAATCGATGGTTTTAAAAAAAAACACTAGAAAATAAGAGGATGGAATCATTTTTCAATGAATGTTGGGAAAAGGCCAGTTCTTTGGCAAACAAAATGGGAATCACAGTACCATGTAATGAAGAAGCTACGAGTTCTAAACGGTTGCAAAAAATCTCATCAAAGTTCAGTGGCAACATAGTAATGTCACCCACAGGCCAGAGAGACCATTTGCAAAAGGCATCTTTCAAGAAGATTATGTTTGAAGTGATTGACCATATGAAGTCTGAACTTGAACGACAGTTCATCGACAATTCATGTATGTTCGATGCCTTTGAATGTCTGAACCCCACGAGCACAGAATTTATGTCTTGGGAGTCAGTCAATACACGCTTTTACCGAGCTATACAGTAAGTTTGTTGACGAAGGGACAGCTATTAAGTACGAGATGGAGTTAGCAAAAAAAGTATTTTGTAACATCAAAGGCAATTTGAAGGAGTTTTGTTTCAAATTGTTTGAACAACGGTCCTTATACCCTAATCTTACAACAATTGTTCAGATTTTATTCACGCTCCCTGTAACTAGCGCCGCCGCCGAGAGATGTTTTTCCACTATGAAGAGGGTGAAAACATACCTCAGGTCTACAATGACAACACAATGTCTAACTAATCTTTCAATTTTATCTATTGAATGAGAGGAAAGTGAAAGGCTGATTAAGAATCCTGAAAAAATCTTAGAGGCGTTCAGCAATGTTGGGCAAAAAAGACTACAGTTGTAAATATAAAATATATTACTCTATGTTCTGTTTGTGACTGATATCCAACAGGCAGCATGGTGTAATACCCCACAAATCAGAAGAAGAACCACTGGAAATAATTACCCTGCGGAAATCAGAGAATTGATTGTTGAAAAACGAAGAGCTAGAAGGAGATGGCAGCAATCACGTTCTCCCCAAGACAAAAGAGTTTTGAACAATCTAACTCAAGAACTAAGGAGAGAGATTCAATGTATCAAGGATGAATCTATTAATAGTTACTTGAGAAACTTGACAGCAGAATGCAGTACAGACTACTCACTCTGGAAGGCAGCAAGAAAATAAAGCGAACCATTCAACAATCTCCTCCTCTCAGAAAGCAGGACAGACAATGGGCAAGGAGTAGTGATGAAAAGGCACAAACATTTGCGGATCATCTTGTAAACGTTTTCCAGCCAATCAACTCAGGTGAAGAGGAAACTTTAGAAGCGGATGAGAATATCTTACAGCCGAATCAAGAAATAATGCGTGTCACAGTAGAAGAAGTGAAAAGAGAAATAAGAAATCTGAATAACAAAAAAACCCCTTGATTTGACATGATAACCGGCTCAGTCCTCAAACACCTACCAAGGAAAGCAAAAGTGAAATTAACAAACATTTTGAATGCTTCTTTCAGACTAAAATTCGTACCAGGATTATGGAAAGTAGCAGAGGTTATAATGCTACTGAAGCCAGGTAAAGAGCCACATGAAGTATCATCATATAGGCCAAAATCATTGTTACCGGTCCTATCCAAGTTGTTTGAAAGGATTTTACTTAGTAGGCTAAAACCAATAATTGAGAGACAGCACATAATTCCAAATCACCAATTTGGCTTCAGAGTGAAACACTCAACAATAGATCAAGTGCATCGGATTATAAATGTTATAGAGAAGTGCTTAGAAGAGAAAAAAGTTTGTTCAGAAGCTTTCCTTGATATAGGGCAAGCTTTTGATAAAGTATGGCATGAAGGTTTCATTTTCAAGCTCAAAAAAGTGCTACCGAAGCAATATACAGATATATTACAATCCTATCTGACTGACAGATACTTTAGGGTCAGGCGAGGCGACAAGGCGACAAGTCGAGGCGATCCAGCTGCTAGACAATGGAGGGTTGGTGCGGAGGCTCAAAAGGAGGAAACCGTTTGAACTAGTGTAGTGCTTGTTCAAGTAGTGTCCAGTGAAAGAGCAGAGCAGTGATTGAGTGAATCTACCTTCTATAGTGCAGTCAATAAGTGTACATATTAATTAAACAATAGCAGTAAGAGTTCCTAATGAGAAATTCACTGTTCAATTTTTCAAGTAGTAATTTAGGATAGAAAAAATTAGCTCATTAGTCTTTAGACTAGATGGCTATAGTATTGACAATAGAAAAAAAAAACTCTATGTTCTAAATAAAGTTAAAGTGTAATAAACCGTTGATATCATGAATACTAAAATGTGTATTTATTTCAGAAATTTCCCTCGATACTCCAAATGAATAGCCTATCAAATTGAAATATCATTTCAAAGAATGATTAAAACAGCAAAATTATGGTTAGGCCTATTAGCAAAATAGTGTCGAATTGAACAATTAAATATGAGTATTAACAATTTTTATATTTATTAATACATCTTCATTCAATACCTATATGCTTTGACGTCTTTTTTCATGAATTACTTAAGTAGCCCTACCCTAGGTCTATGAATAGACCTACAGTATGATAAGTTTTGCCTACCCAGTTTTTTATGTCTAGAACCGCCACTGCAACTAATTCCTCTATCATTCCCTTCATCTCTATAGCGCTGCTTGCCATGATCATAACATCATCTGCAAATCTGAGATTCGTGAGCTCTTTGCTGTTAATCCGAAGCCCTCTGCCTTCCCACTCTAATCTTCAAAATATATACTCCAAACAACAATTGAATATAACCGGGGACAGTGGACAACCCTGCTTGAGTCCTTTCTCTATTTTAATATTTCTCCCTCTTCTCTCAAGCTCGACATATACCTCCGTGTTCTCGTATAAACTTCTAATAACATTTATATATTCTCTATCTATTCCCGTTTCTCTTAGTGCATCCCACATCCTACAATGATTAGACTGTCAAACGCTTTATGGAAATCGATTAGACCCAGGTATATCGGTATACTATATTCTGTGCACTTCTCAATAATCTGATTCTCAGCCTGTAAATGATCAGTTGTAGAGTAGCCGGTCTGAATCCTGCCTGCTCAGTTGGATGGTTTTCATATACTTATTTATTATCCTGTTTTTTATGATTGAGGCAAATATCTTATATATAACTGAGGAGAGAGTAATCGGTCTGTAGTTTTTAATAACAAACCTTGATCCTTTTTTAAACAGTATTATGATCTTGTTTGTTTTCCAATCACTGGGTATAACCTTTTCCTTTAGAATCTTGTTGAATGGTATAGTGAGTGGTTTTATGAGTTTCTAGACTATAGTATAGGCGATACTAGACTATTATTCCACTTTAGACCTATAAATTTCTTTCAAGTAGGGATTTTATTTACCCATCAGATTTTGATACATTACAAACTTCATGTAATAATCTAGCTACTAGGACAACCACACAAAGCTCCCATTTCTTCACTACCTCCATGGATTCTATATCATCCCAGTCACATCCCGATTGCCATAGACATTGAATTATACTCTTGAAGGTAAGCATGAAAGGTGTCAAATTATCATAATGGATCAAAAATTTGTGCTAAAGTTGATAAAACATTTCGTTTTGTAGCTAGACTGGATGGAACCTTCACCCTGTGAAGGGGTAGTAACCAATTGGATTTGATTGGAAGCCAATAATTTTAATGGTTTTATCAGACTCCAAAGTGAAATCTTTTGCATCAATAGCGCAATGCTCTGGAGGGAGATTTGATAGAATGGTAGAATGATTGCTGGCCCACTATAGCAATTCAAATTTCCCTTTGCTTAACAATTCAGTAAGCTGCAGTTGCTTGGTTGCTTCCATTGATGAGACTGATGTAACTATATCATTCATGTAAGTAGAAAACTGTAAGGCTTCAGAAGCCACAGGGAACATTTTTTCTTCATCTTCAATAAACTGATGCGTAGTACAAATGGCAAGAAATGGCGATGATGATACACCATACGACATAGGTGTTAGAGTATACTCTTTCATTTCTTCTCCCTTTTCGGATTTTGTCCATTTTATTTCAACAGTTAGTAATTTCATCTGTCACTTCCAGTTTAGTATCAGATAATCCATAGATTGGCAAACTATGTGTTTTCTGTACCACTAAACCCAGTTTTTTCATGCATCACCTTGTAATGAATGACTCAGTGCTTGCACTATCTAATAATACTTTGACCTTATGATAATTGCCTTGATTACCTCGAACTCCCAATTTAACAGTTGGAAACAATACTAAGGAACTATTTACATTCGAAAATACTTTCTTAGCTGAGTCAGTAACAAATGTTTGATGGCTTTGATCAGCGATGTCGTGCACGTCTACCCTGCTCATTTGTTTATTATCGGCCAATGTGTTGGTGTTTTCAACAGGCAGCTGTCTCAGCTCTAAATGGAGGAGCGAATGATGATGCGAATTTCAGTGACTGCACGGCTTCCTTCTTCTACAATCTCTAATAAAGTGCCCTGCCAATAAACAGCATATACATAGTTTCCATTCTTTTACACGTTTTAATCTATCAGACAGTTTGAGATTCAAGAACACTTTACAATTTTCCAGTTCATGAGAATTATTACATTCAATACATTTCAGCTCGTCCGATTTCGATTTAACAATCATAGCTGAAGCTTTGTAATTTCCCATAGTGGGTTTTGATTTCCCAAACTACTTACGTGAGGAGGCTTCTGACGATGTAGATGACCCCAATAAATCAGTGGATTTAGTAGCCTCTAAAATAAGAGCTTCATGATTCAAAAATATTTGGAAGTTTTTCAAATCGGATACTGTTCCATTTCTTAGCAGTCTCTGCCACTTCTCTCTCAATTCTTCAGTCAGTTTTTTACATAAGACAGATAATAACGGAATCGACCAGTCAATAACTGAATGACCAATTGGTTTTAGTGCTGCAATATACTCAGCTAAATGAGTGATGAATTCTCGTAGCGAGTCTGGTTGCATATTAACTGCTGGCATATCAAAAATTGCTTGCAAGTATGTGTCAGTCAGCTTGTAAGAGTCATTGTAGCAATTCAATAATAATTTCCATGCCTAATGATCACTTGTCAATGGGACTACAGAAATGACTGACAGTGCATCGCCTCTCAGTACAGACCGAAGATACATATGTTTTTGTATGTCAGCAATTTGACCATTATTATGAACCGTGGCTTCAAATAAATCTTTAAATTGACTCCAAATTTTCAAATAGCCGTCAAAAGTCATTAAAGGAAGCTCAGGTAGGGCAACTGTCAAGATATTTCCAGTTATAGGTGAAGAAGCTACATTGGAAGAACTAATATTCAAATTTGTTTGAGTGGATGGTAAGGTTTCGAGAATAGCCTTGACATTGAAATAAAACTCATCAAATTCACTCATCAGCATTTCAAGTTCAGTTGTTTCCAATTGAGGATTTTGTTTGTTATAGTAGCTCTGCATCTTATCTATTATATCATTGAACTCCACCAGGTGGTGATCGATATGCTCACCCATAACTTTCAATAAAATCTTCATTTTTTATTTTTCGGATCCTTTTCGACAGCTTCAGCAATTTCATTAATCAGTTCTATTTTACAAATTAATGCATCTCTTTTATTTTACAAATTAATGCATCTCTTTGAAACGTCAAGTCTTCGATAACACCCATAGTGAGGCAATAACAGTGAGCGCTCGTTGAGAGAGAGAGAGAGTGAGACAAAGAACCAAACAAGAATAAGAGGGAAAACACGAGAGCAGGTGACACAATGGAATGAACAATGGCTAGCTTATCTAATCATACAAGCCTAGCGCCAGCACTTCAACTTATGCTCGGTAGAGAATGATTGGTTACAAGGCTAATAATACCATATCGATACTCATTGGAACAAACAATAACTGCTCTTAATAACGAAGTAACGACAATAATCAATGCAAATAACTGCAAGTATCCTTTGAAAAAAATAACAGTTCCAGTTACTGTTACAGCTAGACGATGTATAAGTCTTTCTCTACTTATTGACACAAACTTGCCAGTCCAGCCTTGTGGCGCCAATGCAACAATCTTATGCAATAATACTACGACACAATTATTTACGAAAATATTACTTGTTCTACTCAATTTCCAACTTAAATTGAGCCCAAATTTCTTAAGAATACCACAAAGAAAGCGTATATTTATCTACAACGACAAAAACAAGCCATATACACAGAAAAACCAAGAGTAAAATAGGCATAAAAACGACAAACCTATTAGACAATATTTCAAACTTATGTCCTATTCAAATTCGATTAACAAATCAATCCGGATGGTTGGACCATGTTTATTCGACTGAGGCTGGCTCAAACAGCACTCTGGTTTGTGGACTGTATCAATTACATCGAGAATTTTTTGGGGTTGTCTGGCGTCAGGTAGCAAGTTGAACAATTTAAATGGCTAAGTGCACAATAACATAGGCCTACCTTCATGTCCAAATCCTCCTTGCTTCTAGGATCCCGGGTCCAGATCACGATATGAGATGAGACAACACTTGTAATAAATCACAATAAATCAATAGATTACTTTGCAAAAATTGACATTACGAGAAGTGAGCTGTTCGATTGGCTCGACAACTGGCAACTGGCACAACTGGCACAATTATGCTATATGCATCACCCTTCAATTGCCCCCTCCACCACACAACGCCAGACAACAAAGGGGAACATTCATATAACGTCCGAACACAAGTGTAGAATATCAGGGCAGGGTTACTGTTATTATTAAAAAAAGCTCTGACTTTTTTTCTCAGGGGTATCACAGTAATTATTACTATATATATTATTTTATTGTGATTGCAGGGGACATGAATGAGGATGTGCAACTCCCGTGTGCCAATGCCGAACTGCTAGTTGAACATGAAGAGAAAAATTCAATGACTTCTGCTGAAAAATTATTATTCTCAATGGACCTATCACAGATTCTAGATCATGAGGAAGAAATAGCTGATTTCTTCGTGCATGCACAACCAAACACATCACAGGATATTGTTATTAATAATCAAGATGGACAACTTGACAAATCAGAACAGCAGACTTCAACACCGCTAGTAACAGCAATGGAAGAAAAAACTATTGCTTCATCAGAAAGTGACTGTGACAACTCAGATGAGGATACTAACTATGAGGGTAACTCTGATTCAAGTAGCATTAGCAATGACAGTAATACAGGTAGGTCACTGGTACAAAATTCTTTAATTTCTTCTGACAGTGATTCAACTACTGAAATACAAGAGAGAAGAAGTAGAAAAAGGAAGGCAAATACTGCTCAATGGCAACGAAATAGGGCTAAACGTTTGAGGAATAGTGGGAAATTGTATAAAACATTGAATAAAGGAGTAGAAGTTCCTCAACAAAGAAATGAGACAGCCTTGTGGAGTTAAGTGTCGACAAAATTGAAGGGCTGAGAATGAAAACAGGCTAAGTGCAGGGACACACGATCCGGCGAAATCGCCGTCCGGCGTTTTCGCCGGACCCGGCGGCAATTAGCATTCAGAACACACGACAGCCGGCGAAGCTGCCGTCCGGCGTTTTTGCCGGATCATTTAGATACATTTCAGTATAATAAATGGAGTACAACATTTCAAAATTAACTTACACATATTATGTTGTCGCGTAATTAAAATTATTCCTACCAAATCTCATGAAAATCTATCAAATCATTTGTCTGAAAATGTTGTAATAGCTTGGAACTGTGGTTTAGGCGTATTCAACCTTCTAATTTACGTTTTGCTACAATAAAAAATTGATAAGATACGAAAAAACAATCTTTTACTATTGTGATTGAATTTCCAGCTTGAATTTCACTTTAAATACTGAAATGAAGTGTATCTTACTGGTAATTCTAATAGAACATAATCTCAAGAACTTATGTCGTTGTGCAAAATATCAATGTGAAGACAATGTAGTTGGTGATGATGCTTGAAGCTGAAAATTAGGTCTTTTTCATAATACAAGGTTAGGTCTTTTTCATAATACAAGGAGAATTGTTGTCAGGTGTACCTAGAATATGAGATAGATTGCTATACCTGAACATCGATGTATCGATACCCATCCCTACTTACAACCCTACCCTTGTAACCTACCCTTATAACCCTACCCTACCCATTTGTAACGTTACAAATGTTAATAAATAAAGAAGTGGCATGGGTGGGGACAGCGCCGTCCGGCGTTTTCGCCGGATCGTGTGTCCCTGCACTATATAGTACAATGCCCTGCTACTGCTTTCCGGCGGCAAAACCGGACGGCGAAGTAGAGAATACCCGGCGATATCGCCGGATCAATTTCTCGCCGGACCGGCGTTTTCGCCGGACGGCGATGTCGCCGGATCGTGTGTTCTGCCCCATGCCTTCCTGTGTACTTCTTGCAACCGGACGGCGAAGCTTCGTCCGGCGAAAACGCCGGACGGCGATTTCGCCGGATCGTGTGTCCCTGCACTAAGAGTGACATTTTTTCACAATGCCGTTTTATTATGAATTTCTATAGCAGGAGTCGGTATCTAGTGGACACAATATGAACTATGTTGATTTAGTCATTCGTTTTGCCACCAGGGGTGCTACATAACATAGCCGCGTTAAAGCTGCGTACACATATTAGTGCTTCCAACCCACACCGAGCATGCTCCTCCCTCGTACCGCCCTCGTACCACCATCGAACCACAGTCGCACCGCCCACGCACCCATCATGAACGTTAAGGAAGATGTTAGATCTTCTCGCGTTCCCCGGTCGAACCAGTGTTGCTCCCCGGTCGATCATCAATCGCTCTGCTGGAGTGACGTTCGGGGAGCAGAGCGACAGTCTGTACGCACCTTAAGAGTTGAGAATGAAAACCAGAAAAGTACGCACTTGTCTTGTTTTCATCCTCAGACGAAGCGTCCACTCATGCTTTCTCTGACAGTTGAGAGGTTATGTTCGCCGCCTACAGACACTTTACTTATTGTGTTGTTAATGAGTCGTGGTTAATGTGGTTGTGAGTGGTAACTTTATTTTAACAATGGATAGTGATGTGAGTAGTGTATTCAGTGAAATAGACAATACTGATTCCGATCCGGATTCTAATTTTGAACAAGATAATGGAACTGCAAAAAGGAGGAAAAGGAAACGAAACATTGAAAAGTGGGTTCAAAATGTTAGAAAGGTTAACTGCAATCAAGGTAAGCAATACATTAATAAAAAAGGAACTGTTGTCCCTCCAAGGGTTTCAAAGACCTGTTCATGCTCACGAAAGTGTACAGATCAATTTTCTGAAAACGAAAAAGCAGATATTCTAAAAAACTTTAACGACTTATCTGAGAAAAATGTTCAAGATGCTTACCTCTCAGGTCTTTTAAAACTGAAACCAGTTGCACGGCGAACATGTAAGAAAGATAAGCCTACCTCAGTTAACAGTGACAATAATGACTGTTTGTCTTTGAGTGATGATGATTCCGATTATGTGACACATAAAAGAAATGCAACATTTAAATATTTTATATGGCTCTGTTATGTATTTGTTTTGTTGGCTAACCTGAAACATAGTCAGGTACTCTATGCTCTCTGCTCGATACGTCTATGCTCGGTTCCTTGTCACTTGCTGTTGAAATGTCTAGAAGTAACCAGCTAAATAAAGAAATAATGTGCAGCAGCAAGAAGAGTTTTATTTTACTTTCCTAAAATACTACAATGGCGACGAGGATAACGGATAATGAGGAAAAAGTGAATGTAAAAATTATCAAAGGGATATTATAAGTGACATTGTAAGTATAGTTTACGTAAGTATAGTGAACAAATTATAGAATGATGGAAAATCCTGCTAAAGCTGGTGGTACAGATAGAATAGTCGTCACAGGGACGATAGGGAGGGTTTATGAATTTGATTTAAAAGAGAACTGGTCAAATTGGCACGAACGACTTTCCTTGTATTTTTCTGCAAATGATATTACTGAGGCTAAAAAAGTCCCTATTCTATTGACCTCAATTGGCACGGAGGGTTATGGCCTGTTCAAAGACTTGTGCACACCTGCTTTGCCTTCGTCAAAAAGTTATGCTGAACTGGTTGAACTCATGTCTAATCACCTTCAACCCAGACCAAGTGAAATCACTGAACGTTACAAATTTAAAGAACGCCTTCAAAAAGACGACAAAACTATTGTACAGTATATAGCTAATTTGAAAAAACTGTCCATGAACTGTGGGTTTGGGAATAACTTAGAGTCGGCTTTGCGTGATCAAATCGTATGGGGAATCAGAAATACTGGTATTAAAAAACGTTTATTAAGTGAACCTGATCTTACTTATAAAAGATGCATTGAACTGTCTATTTCTCTTGAAACAACTCTTCGTGGTGTAGCTGAATTGAATGCAACTAGTAAAAAAATTAATTACAACAAAAGTTTCAGATCTTCAACTTCAAAAAATTCAAGTAAACCTAGCAGACCTAACCTTACGGCGAATCCGCAATTTTCCACATCTAAAGGAGATCCAGGGCAATGGAAAAAATGCTACTGTTGTGGAAAAGCAAATCATTTGAGTAAAAATTGCCATTTTCGAAACTATAAATGCCATGTATGCGGTAAGCAAGGTCATTAAAAAAATGTATGCAAGGTAAAAAAAACTTTAGGTGAGCAAAACAATTAGGCTATGTTGAATCTGATTCTATTGTATCTCAATCTAAAACTTCAACTGAAGAATTCAACTGTCCTGATATTGCTTCTATGAATAATCTACGAATTGAGAAGTCAATTAATTATGTAAAGCCTATTGAAATGAAATTAATTGTCAAAAGTAAACCTATCAATTTTGAAGTGGATACTGGCTCTGGCATTAGTGCAATATGTTATTCTGATTTTGTAAAACAATTCCCGGACTTGACTGTAAAATTGAAACCAACTGATGAAGTATTTCATAGCTATGTAGGTGATCCTATTAAACCGGTAGGAGTAGTTCATGTAAATTGTGCAATCAACAAGAATTGTAAAGAAAAAAGTTTGCAATTATATGTTATGAAATTAATAAAGATTAAAGAAATGTTTCACCAATATTAGGACGTTCTTGGTTGCAAGCTCTTAAGATTGAATAGTCTTGTAAACCAACAATTCAAGGTTTGAATCAAGTAAATGATAATGAATTGGAGCTAGAAAAGGTAATAAAGGATTACCCAGTAGTTTTTTCCGACAAATTAGGAAAGTATACTAAACGTAAATTTGAGTTACATCTCAAAGATGATGCACGACCAAACCAAGGCCAATACCATATGCAATTAAGGATAAGGTTGAACTTGAAATAAATAGACTTGTTAATGAAAATATTCTGACGCTTGTAGAATCTAGTGAATATGGTACACCTATTGTGCCAGTGATGAAACCAGATGGGTCAATTAGGTTATGTGGTGATTACAAAGTCACCATAAATAAAATGTTAATGATTGATCGACATCCAATTCCTAGAGTTGATGATCTATTTGTAGCTTTAAGAGGTGGTGAAAAATTAAGTAAACTAGATTTATCAAAAGCATATCAACAAATAGAACTAGATGGAAAGTCAAAAAAATTGGTAACTATATCCACTCATAAGGGATTATTCATGTACAATCGATTACCTTATGGTGTAGCTTCTGGGCCAGGATTATTTCAAAGGGAAATTAAAACCTATTAAGAGGTCTAGATAATTTTTTAAGTTTTCTAGACGATATTTTTATTACTGGTAAGAATGATGAAGAACATATTAAAAACTTGAAAGCTGTTTTGTCAAGACTGGAAGATAGTGGTCTAACTGTGAGAAGAAGTAAATGTTCATTCTTTCAAGAATCTATTTCTTTTCTCGGACATGTAATAGATGCTAAAGGTTTGCATATGAATAATGATAAGGTTGAAGTTATTGTTGAAGCTGAACCACCTACAAATGTGTCTGAATTACAAGCTTACTTTGGTTTAGTTAATTACTATGCTAAGTTTTTACCGGATTTGTCTACTGTTTTGTCACCAATGTATGAATTATTGAGAAAAGATGTAAAATTTGTATGGTCATGTAAGCAAGAAAAAGCATTTACTAAAAGTAAAGAATTATTGTTGTCAGGCAATGTATTAGTGTATTTTAATCCTGATTTGGACATTGTGTTATCTTGTGATGCTTCTCCTTAAGGACTAGGTATTGTGTTGTCTCATCGTTTCAATAATGGTGATGAAAAGCCAATCGCTTATGCGAGTCGTATGCTAACCAAAGCCGAAAAAGGTTATTCTCAGTTAGAAAAAGTAGCTTTAGCAATAATTTTTGGCGTGAAACATTTCCATCAATACTTGTATGGTAAACATTTCATATTGAAAACAGATCATAAACCGTTGACAACTATTTTTGGTCCTAAGAATGGTATTCCTCAAATGACTGCAAATAGGTTGCAGAGATGGTCAATATTTTTGTCTGGTTATGATTATGAAATAAATTATGTTAGATCTAAGGATAATTGTAATTACAATTCTAAGGATTGAAAAACAAGATCTAAGGATTGTCAAGATTGCCTCTACCTAGTAAAACTATTGATGATGAAGGAGAGGAGTATACTTATTTGAATTTTGTAAAGAGTAATGTGCAATGTTTGAATTTTTTCGATGTAAAGAAAGAAACTGCTAAAGATGTTGTATTGAGTCAAGTATGTGAATATGTAAAATATGAATGGCCTGATAATTCTAGAATTGTAGATGAATTGAAACCGTACTTTTTAATAGAAGAAATGAATTGTATGTAGATAAAGATTGTCTAATGCTTGGTAACCGTATTGTAATACCTGTTTCATTGAGAAAATTGATTCTAACTGAACTTCATAGTAGTCACCTAGGAGTTGTGAAAATGAAAAGTATGGCTCAATCGTATGTATGGTGGCCAAATATCGATTCCGAGATAGAAGAAATAGCAAAATCTTGTAAATTATGTTATGAATGTAAGTCGAATCCTCCTAAAGTAACTTCGGCATGGAAGTGGACTGCCGCGCCCGGCCATAGAATCCATATTGATCATTGTGGTCCAATAAAAGGAAAATATTACTTATTGATCACTGATGCTTATTTTAAATGGTTAGATGTTTGGAAGCCTCTAGCTTAACAACCGATTGTACTATAGATTTGTTGAGAGTTTACTTTGCAAATTGGGGTATTCCATTGATACTTGTGAGTGATAATGCTACTTGTTTTAAGACTGATGAATTTCAAAAATTTGTACTTAGAAATGGTATAAGTCACTATAAAACCGCACCATTCCATCCAGCCTCGAATGGAGCGGCGGAAAACGCTGTAAAAACATTTAAGAATAAGATAGAAGTTTTGTCAAAGGAAATGTCAAACGTGAAACAAGCTATTTCTAAATTTTTATTAGAATTCAGGAATACTCCGCATTGTACTACTGGAGTTTCTCCTGCTGGATTACATGTAGGACGTAGATTGTTAACAAGACTTGACCGAATCAAACCTATTGTACTAGCACAAAAGGTATTGAAATCTGAAATCCCGGCTAGGACTTGTAACAAAATAAATTTCTCGATTGATGACATTGTTTATGTTGGAAATTACAATAAGAATAAAAGTAAATGGATAAAAGGAAAAATTATTGATCAAGTGTCTCCTGTAACTTTAATTGTAAAACTGAAGATAATCTAATTTGGAAAAGGCATGTAAACCAAATGAGGAAATTTGTTGAACAGGAAAATGTACCAATTGTTGATAATAATTTGAATTTGGATGAATTGTTAAAAGGTATTCAAGGTAATGACTTTGTAACACCTCCGGAGGTGATAGTACCTAAACCTATTGAACCGGGAGAAGTACCGAAGTTAAGGTCTCCTGAACCTATTCCTATTTTGAGAAGGTCGATGAGTGACCGTAAGCCTGTCAAAAGATTTGAATTGTAAGACAGAAAACAGAAAGATGTCAACTGATTTATAATTGATTTATATTTTGTCAACTGATTTGATTGATTTGTATTGGAGTTATTTGATTTGCAGATTTGCAATAATTAATTTCTATTGATTTGTAATTGAACAGTAATTGATTTTGTATTTTGATTTGTAACTTTGATTTCTATTTTGTTGTAACCTGGATTGGTACTTTATTTCTTGTATTGCGCTGTCATTTCTAAAGTACTGCTATTTGAAAAGTATTGAAAGGTTAATGATTTTGTTTAAGAATAAAGAGTATTTATTCATAATGTATAAGTATAACACCTCAAATAAGGGAGGAGAATTGTTATGTATTTGTTTTGTTGGCTAACCTGAAACACAGTCAGGTACTCTATGCTCTCTGCTCGATACGTCTATGCTCGGTTCCTTGTCACTTGCTGTTGAAATGTCTAGAAGTAACCAGCTAAATAAAGAAATAATGTGCAGCAGCAAGAAGAGTTTTATTTTACTTTCCTAAAATACTACAGGTTCAAAAATAAGCGAGTGCATCTATGCAAAATGGCTTTTTGTGGCCTTCATGGTATTGGGAAGGCCCGTGTAGGCCGATTATGCAATCACAAGCGAGGCAAGACACAAGGATCTAGGGCTAACAAAAAACCCGAATATCTTATCGATCAGGTAAAAGAACACATAAAATCGTTTCCTAATCGAATCAGTCATTACTCTAGACGGGAGCCCTCCAAAGAGTATTTATCGTCTGACCTCAATGTAAGTAAAATGCACGAGCTTTACCTACAAAAGTATGAACCTGATACTTACCAAAAGATACAGAATGGGGAAAAATGCAAACCTAATATTTCTTATGAGTATTACCAACACATTTTTAATACTCGTTTCAATCTTTCATTTGGAACACCTAAAACCGACGTTTGTGGTGTGTGTGACAAGCTAGCAATTCAAATTCAAAATGAAACTGATGACGATAGGAAAAAACAGTTGGAGCGTGAGAAGACATTGCACCTAATGAAAGCAGATAAGTTTTATGAGGACTTGAAAGAAAAAAGAACCATAGCGAAGGAGGATCCTACTGTAGAAACTCTTTGTTTTGACTATCAACAAAACCTGCCTCTACCTGTCCTCCCTGTGGGTGAAATTTTCTATTCAAGGCAGGTTTGGTTTTTTAACCAATGCTTCACATTAGCCAAAGATGGCACGTCAAAAATGTTCATGTTTGATGAAACAACTGCAAAGAAAGGGGGTAATGAAACTGTCTCTTTCCTCCAACACTACTTTGATAACTACATTAGTCCGGATGTCAAACATTTATTCTTGTTCGCTGACAACTGTAGCGGACAAAATAAAAACAAACTTCTTTTGATGTTTTTGTCATGCGTTGGAGCTACTGGCCGCTTTGAAACTATTCAGATGCACTTTCCTGAGCCCGGTCACTCTTTTCTGCCATGTGACAGGACTTTTTCTAACATTGGAAAAGCAAAAAGAAAGAAGGAATATGTTTATATACCAGAGCAATGGTATTCCCTTGTCCAACAAGCTTCAAAAAAGTCTAAGTTTGCGGTTGTCAATGTCTTACAATCTATGGTAAAAGACCAAGCGGATCACTTGTCACCTTTGTTTGAAAAGAAAATTAAAAATGAACATTCTGTCTTCCAAATAAGTAAGTACAAACTTTTTCGCTATGAAGGCACTACAATCCATGTCTCTAAGACTCATAACATGGAAATGGGTGAAGAAGTTTTCACAGGTTTTGTGGAAAACATTGATGTCGGAGCTATAAATCTTTCAGATGTACCTCTTTTGTACACTAAACCAGTACCAATGAAGGCAAAGAAACTTGAAGACGTGAAATGTTTGGCTACTAAATATGTTCCTCAAATTTACCAACACTACTATTATGGCCTAGAAGCTCTTCAAGAAGAAGCTCTTCGGGAAGCTGAAAGTGACAGTTCAGTGTCTGCTGAGGATCACGAGTAACAAAATGTCAGTAAAAAAACTGTAAACAAAAAGACTGTATATCGTTTTACAAATATAATTTACTCCTATGACAATTTAATGAGCTCTTTAACAATAAATCAATTTTCACCCTTGACCTGATTTCTATTTTTTTTATTGAGAATGAAAACAAGCTATATATATTGTAGTGGAAAGTTCAGTGAAGATGAAAGATTGAATATTTCAATAGTT